>NW_021634486.1:0-269430 GCF_004799145.2 Neltuma alba | reverse complement strand
TGTTGTGCCCAGATTCTATGGTTAAAGCAGCAACTACAAGATTGGGAATCAACTGAAAAGAAAAAATACCAATCCTATGTGACAACGCGAGCATAATAAGCTTATCCAGAATCCTGTTTATTATGCCTGAACCAAGCGCATTGATGTTTGACATCATTTCATTGGGACCATATTCAAAAGAAAGATGTAAAAGTAGAATTCATCCCACTAAATATTGATAGCATATACATACAAAGCCTCTTGATCAACAGAAATTCAATTACTTCAGAAGAGAATTGGGAATGGTAAATCCCAATAAACTGTAAGAAATCTTATACTACTTCTCTAATTTGAGTACTTAGATTTAAAGTTTTGATGATTAAAAGACTAACTTAAGCATCAGAGTGTATAGAAATTGTTTTGCAGAAAGCTTTGTTTTGTCATGGAAAAATAGAGGTGAACAGAGTATGGTATAATCGATGAAGACATTGATAACTACATAGGATTGGCATGAATTATCGATCAACTGATCGATAAATAAGGCATATGGAACTAACCAGAGATGATGAAAGGAAAATTATCGATAAGTTGATTGATCACTCAATTATTGATCAACATATCAATCAATAGCAACGAAGAATCTCAGTCAAATCTGACAAATGGGTAAGAATTATCGATAAGCTGATCGATAAAATGTTAATCGATAAAATGATCGATAAACCAGACTAGGTACGCGCTTTACTTAACATTTATGATAACGAGATCAATTATTCATTGATCGATAACCTGATCGATAATTTCCTTCAGTGTTCTTGAATATTCTTCTTACTTATCGAACAAATGATTGATCATACATTAATCGATAACTTGATTGATAAATTATATGTCTATAACGTTTAGAATTTGAAAAACCCCCGTCAGTTACAGAACCCTAGCTCGATAAAACTATCACCCCTATTTCACACAACGTTCAAATTCTCACTATTTCATTAAATTCCTTACTATTCCTCACTCGAAATCACACTCTAAGCTCTTTCAATCCTTCCTAATCCTACTAAACTCTTAAACCACCAAACATTCCTCCAAAATCTCCCTCAAGACCAAGAAATGGCAAGAGTAAAGCAACCGAATGTCAGCCAAGAAGAAAGCACTGAGAAACAAACCTAATCCAGAGATACTACTCCCTCAACTACAAAGAAGAGATACAAACCCAAAGTAAGGGAAGAACCCTCAAAGAAACGAGGCGTATTGAAGAGATGAGAAAGCTAGACCAAAAGCTCTATGCAACCTATCCCTTAGAGAAAATCTCCACGGTCGAAGTCTAAATTAAAGCTGCCGATGGTCACCAAGGAATCAGAAACAGAATCTGATAGTGATGCTTTAGTTCAGAAAGCTGTGGAGGCTGCACTAAGAATTCCTGTCCCCAAGCAACCGAGATAGAGGAAATAGAAAGCAAGTGAGGGTGTGTCACACCAAGTTCCTACCCACGGTACTCCATCTGAATCATCTGAGTTTTTGGTTGGGAATCTGAATAAGGATGTAAACATGGTTAAGTTTAAGGCAGATTTTACGAATTGAAAATTTTGTCCTGTGTTTTCTATCGATATAAAAGGATTGAAAAAGAATGAGAAAATCAATTTGGACTTGAGTAATCCACTTGAACATTATTCCAATTGGTTGGGCATTGGAGGAGAATACCACCCAGAAGTAGTTAAAAGATTCTATTGCAATATGGAATTTGTGGAGGAATATGATGAACAAGATAATCTAGTGAATGATTATCTAAAAGTCAAACTAAGAGATAGAACCTTCAATCTCACCAGTGCCAAGCTGAATAAACTTCTAGGGACTCAAGAATATGTGAGGGGAGGTGATATGAATGAGATGAAAGCCTATAAGGTTCTGATGCAGAATGACAACTATCCTGGTGAGCTGAACTTTCCCCAAAGCAAATGTGCAATTATTACAAAATAATCCACTATAATCAGTACAAAATCAAGGAGTATGGTCAATAAATCTGGCAGTTTCTCACATCTGAACCAAGATGATTACCTTCTGTTGGCCAAAATAATCAGTGGAGAGAAAATCACCATAGGGGATCTGATTTTTAATGAAATGAAGGATTTTTCTCAACAAGTCTAAGTCTACACCAATCCCCAACTAGCTACCTATCTCCTTCAAGTGCATAATATTGCACCATTCGAGCCTGGAGAAGTCAAAGTGAAGGTTCCTGCATTTGGAATTAACCAGCTCAATAAAATGAACATTCCAGTGCCCTTTCGGTCTTCATGGAAATTGGCAAGGAAAGAGAAAGGAAAACAGCCAATGACCAGTACTTCAAAGGGCTAGGATGAGGCTGAGTCTTCTGCAAAACCCTCTTAAACCTCTTGGCCCTCATTTTATGGCAACACCATTTGGAATATATTCCAAATTGAGCTACAAGAGTTTGAGAAAAGGGTGTATGCCACGGCCAAAGACTATAGGGAAATTTCAGACAAGAAATTTGATGGACTTTCCAAGATATTAGATCTTCATCGTCAAGCCATGGTAGTCTTGGAAAAAGAGGTCTCACAGAGGTTTGATCAAGTTGACAAATAGATCAGAGAGCTGAAAAGCTTGGTTGCCTCACTTTCCATAAATTTCTCGGCCCCTAGTACTTCCTTCAGTTTTGAGGACCTTCTCTCTCACCCACCATCTCCTCCTCACCCTAAGCCTGAACCACCTACCTCACCTATACCCACTTCTCCTACTTCTACTTCACCTTCTGTCCCTTCGACATTATCTCCTACTCCTCCTCTTGCTACCTTAGCTATTATCCTAGTTCCTTAACCTACTCCCTTTCTATCTCTTCCACCTATTTCTCAGGCCCTTTCTCCCCTTTCCCAGCTTCCCCTTCTCCCTATTCCCATCACCTTGCCTACCATCTCTTCTCCTTCCCCATCTTCTGATGCTGACAAAAAGGGGGCAGAAGAAATCTGATTAGTTTTTATGTGTTCTTATGTGTTTTTTGTGTCTTCTGTTATGTTTTCATGAATTTGTGTTTTTGTGTTATGATTATAATCTGATAGTAATCGTACATTATCAGTTATGCATTTCTGACAGCTTGTTGGTTCTTGGTGAATTTCCTTTATTTGTCATGTGTTTTTACTTGATTCTGGATAGAACTTAATTTATCTGATAAAATTTGATTTATCTCACACTTATGTTTTGTCATCATCAAAAAGGGGGAGAATGTTAGATTTAAAGTTTTGATAATAACAAATTAAGCAATTTCTGGTTTAGTAAAGTTGATCGATCACCTGATCAATAAGAGGTTAATTGATCATGACAGATAAAATGTTTTTGTATATAAAAATAACTTAACAGTAAAGTTAATCGATAACTTGCTAGATAAATCTAATTTTATATGTTGATTGATCAATTTATCGATCAAGGCTAACACTGTTTAGTATGGAAGTGTGCAGAAAATTATCTATCCATTGATCGATAATTTGATGATTGATCACCTAATAGATGAAGTGACTCAATTCTGGTAAACTTTTATTGATCACCTTATCGATCAATGAATTATTGATAAGAAGATAGATAAATGGTAAAGCTCTTTTATTTAAGTTGTATTCTGTTCTATTCACCATTTATCGATTACTTTATCGATCAGAGGTTTATCGATAACTTGTTCTATCATTGCATTACAACTTAATTGATATTCTGTCCAAGTTTGTTGTCAGGCTCTTTTATCGATCAATTGATCGATTAGTGGTTTATCAATCAAATGATCGATTATCACTATATCACTGCACTAAGCTATTTTAAGTCATTTGTGGATCACTTGATCGATCGTTGAGTTATCGATCAAATAATCGATCATCCAATCTTCTGAAACTTCCATTTTCACATAACTTGATCCATCAAACTTTTCTAGCCTTTTGAACTAAATTTTTCCAATGCTATTTTATCGATCACTTGATCGATCAATCCTTAATTGATCAAATACTCGAACATTATACACTTTGTGATTTCGATGTAAAAAACTTTCCTTGACCTTTTATCGATCAGTTTTCCTATTATTCATTTATCGATAAAGTATTCGATCAACGCTCTTTGAAAATCTATTCTCCTCATACTTGACTTTATTGATAATAGGATCGATCAAACAGTTTTTAATCACTTGTTTGATCATTGTACAAACTCATTTGATAACAAGCTTTTCACAATGATTTCAAAATCTCTCATATTTTTATCTTTAAGCTTTTCTCAGCCTTCCTTTTACACATGATTCTCTTTGAAAAGGATTCAAAGGCATAGGTGAATTTAAAGGCTTTAATCTTAAAATATCTCGTTTGAAGTCACTGTATTCATTTCTCATTATTTATCAATCACGTATTCGATCATCTGCTAGTCTGTAAGCTTATCGATAAAAGTACATATGCATGACTAAAGTTCTATCTGTATTTAATCAAAAACTTGATTGATCAACTACTTATCGATCAGGACTTCGATCAAGTATGTACAGGTTATATTTAAAGTATCTGATGATTGATTCATTGTATTTCTAAATGTTATATTAATATCAAAGATCAACATTTGTTCAGTTATCTTTACAAGTTTCCTTCTGGAAGAGAACTAACCTGTTTCAAGTATTGTTACAGATTACAAAGCACGCTCAACGGTCTTTTAGTAGCCTGTAACCTACCATGTCAAAAACATTAATTGTGAACCACCGTTGCAACTGTTGAACACACACAACCGAACTTACAATGGCTAAAAACTCTTCAATCTCACGATTAATCAAACCTCTCCAACTATAAAAGGCGCAAAGGGCATTGAATGAAGTATTGAATACGCGAGCTACCTTCTATTAAAATATTTACTGTTGTATTCAATACTCTGTTTTGCACCAAGCTTCAGTGTTCATTAGTCACTTACTCCATGAGAGAGTTGGATATATCTCTTTACTCATTTTTCTGAGAGTAACTCAAGAGTATGGACTCTTGAGAGGGATTGTAACCTTACGGGTAGTAAGGGTGAGTGATTGAGAAATCAATTACTATACTGAGACACTAAGAGCCCGTTTAATCTTGGGATCATAGTGGAAATCTCATAGGTGTTCTGAGGACTGGACATAGGTCAAGTGGTTAAAGACCGAACCAGTATGAATCCTGTGTCTTCGCTCTGTGGTGAAATTCTTCCAACTCAACCTTCTCTGTTTTTATTTACAGCACTGTTTCAATACGTTAAAAGTTTTATAACTCACCCAATTCACCCCCCTCTTGGGTGAAACTGCCACTAACACTTACAGTTTCCCTCTTAACTCTTGCTATCCTTTCCTTTCTTTATTGATAGAATAGAATCAAGTTTGGTGTAATTAATAATAAAGGTACCTGGAGACCAATCAAGGGTACTATCTTTGTACTAGCAACTCATCTTGAGGAGGTTTCCACATTTTAAATTCCTGGTCATCTTATTCTCACATCCTAGAGAGAAACTATACTGTTAGGGCTCAATACCTTGCCTTAGGCTTGACTTTCTATGACTTTGGGAGCTACTGTGCTCTATCGTAAGTCTCATTCCTTATTAAGAGCTATTGTACTCTATTACAAACCTCTTTAAGATCCTCTATAACCTTAGAATTTCTATTGCTTGAGCCATGTTTCACTTTTTACAAGCCTTTAGACCACTGTACTAGGTTAAGGATTAAGTTGCCTACACTCGGTTGGTAGCTTGACTGATCATTCCCCAAGACTAATTGCAAATCTTCTTTGTTGTCTCACGGATCTTCCTCAACCTTTTTGTAAACTTCAGAAGCATCCTCCTTTGGTTACTTCCACAACCTTTTACTTTTAGCTTTCTCAGGCTATTTCTCTTTTTATTCAGCCTCTTTAATCATCAGGCTAAATACTTGGCTTGATAGCCATTACTCTTAACTTTTTCAGGCTGGTTCCCTTTCTTAGGCCTTTTTCTTACTTCTGGGCCTTTTCTCAAGCTTTTTTGGTTTTCACATCATTATCATGTCGATCTGTTTTACCAC
Organism: Neltuma alba; assembly: GCF_004799145.2. Taxonomy (NCBI): domain Eukaryota; kingdom Viridiplantae; phylum Streptophyta; class Magnoliopsida; order Fabales; family Fabaceae; genus Neltuma; species Neltuma alba. The sequence continues at coordinate 263,423 of NW_021634486.1, read as the reverse complement.
GTGACTTCTCTCACTCATTTCACTATGATGTGAGATTGTTCAAGGAGAGGACTTGTATCATCACTTTCTCTTTTCCCCATTACTTTTCTTTAATACCCTATTAACCTCAAGGGCATCATACCCTTACCTTATTCTTGACCATTCCCTTTCTTATTAGGGTAAGGTCACTCCGTATGCCTTGCCTCAGCTGCTTTTACTTTTCCCGTGGGAGGACAGATTACTCTTATTAGAGCATTGTCAACTCAACCACTTACTTTCCTCAATGGAGGACATATCACTTTAACTATCATAGTGTCAACTCTACCATCTTGGGAGGATGCATTACTTTCCATCATGATGTCCACTCTATTGTGGCAGCTTTCCTTTTCATTCCTTCAGAGGATAGCTTACTCTTACTAGAGCAGCATCACTCTAATTTGGAGAGCTACCTCCCAATCTTGATGGGTACTCTGTGGTTAAGACCTTTCTTTACTCAATCTTTGTCAAGGTAAATTCTTCTCATGTCATATCACTGTTAGGGGTAGCCTCTCAACATGATTCGCTCAGTTACATCAATAGTGACATTTTTTTATAGGAATCCTAACTCTCAGATTCCTCATTGGCCTGAGTACTATAGCTGTACTTCTTTATGACACTTTAAGGACACAAGGGAATGTTGCTCGGTCCTAATTACTAACATTTGTCTAGGTATCAATAGGGATATCTTCCTCTCTACATCAGTTGCTGGTGCAACCATTCTTCTCTATCATTCATTATTTGTATCCTCAAGGATACTACCTCACTCTTTCTCTTTCTAGCTTCTCTTAGCTTTAGACCATTCATTACATGGTCACACATTGGTCATTACACTTGACCGTATTACTTAGCAGACATAGATCATTCAATTACACTCCATGGAATTCCTGCTAAGTGGTATCTCTGTCAGGCATCTAATTCATCATTGCCATTCTATTTAAACTTTGCATATAAGACCCTTCTTTAATCCTCCTCTTAGTTATGTCCACCAGATTCATATGTCTAGGACAATCCTAGGTTTTACGTCAACCTCTAAAAATATTACTAAGAGGGTTCTCATTCTTTTCATGACATCAGGGGTCTATCTATCACACCTTATTTTTAGACCACTTATTATCCCATTTGGAACCATTTGAAATTATTTCTTATGACCATAAGTTAGAAAAATTGAAACTTAAAAATTCATTAAATTCGGGTACTATTTATTGTAACCCTAATAAAGGCCAAACTTTGAAAAATCATAACTAATTCTAAAAAAATCAAAATAAAGTGGTTCTAAGTTCTACTTAAAGGCCAAACAATGTGGTCTTCAAGGAAAAAATACCCATTGGTATTTAGAATTCACCAATTAGTCCCAGATTTTGTGCAAAGTGACACTATTTATATGATCAATTTTTAATTTTTTTAGAATTTATGCTAAACTTTGGAAGGGCATAACTTTCTGTGCAAAACTTCAAATTTAATGAAATACTAATTTTTTAAATCTAAAAATATTATCGATAAGCATGCCAAATTTTAGCTCAGAACTCAATCAGTTGCATAAAATTTCATTGGTCAATCTTTACCTTTAAAAAGTCAACTTTTATCCCTTTTTTATTACCATTCTTGGTTAATTTTTTCCTTTTTAATCTAAATAACCATTCCAATCACATAACCCATGCCAACACATGATTTTTGATAATATGTGGGTCATTAATATAATAAGTCTACATAATTCACCTTAGTTCATAACAATTCATAATAATTACAAATATTGTTCCAAGAGGCATAATAACTAATTATCCCCTAAAATGATCTCATTTTCCTTGTCTTTGCTTGGTCCAACTCTTAGCCGATAAATATTTGAACATAAAAGAATGAGATTTCATAGAAATCTCAGTAGGAATAAATCATAATTATCATGCAATCATGCTATGTAGAAATGTGATATGTTGTCATGAAAATAATATTATTATGCAACATTTCATGTGCATATTAATTGCCATGGAAAGAGAGCAATCAATCAAGCCATTATACATTCTTCCATACATAGTGCCAAGGCATATTTGACATAGAGTTCCATACATAATTACATAAATTGCTCAATCACATCATGGCAACATAAATTAAACAGCATAAACACATTTAAACAAGTAAGAAAGCAATCAAATTATGAGTTCAATACTACCTCTTGATCACTTATTCAATTCAGCCTCTTCGGTATGATTGTGCTCCTCTTTGATTTCTTGCAAAATGCCTAGCAATCCAAGTATGAACACTTTTCAAATTACCAACAATCCAAGCATAAACACTAATGCTTGACATTAAACCCAATTAAACCCCTTTTTCCTTGATTTTTGGCATAATTACTTCCTCTTTGTTTCTATTAATCGCTTGGGCCATTCCTACACAATCTTTCATTTAGAATCCAAATATCAAATTAGATTTAACAAAATCACATTCTTTCCCCTTCAACTTGATTTGGCCGAATAGGTAAGGTTAGGATTCCAAAATTTTTTATTTTTGATTCCAATGATTTTAAACACTTTTCCTTGGTGTTTCCCTGCACAAAAGCATCTTTTAAACTCATTGGAATCACCAAATTACATTAAAACAATCTCTAACATTAAAATTGCATAGTGGTTGAATTGGGTATATGTAACCCTAACTTTGGTTTTCTTCCAAAATTCAATCCAAGCGCCAATCAAACATGTAATTCCAAGCTCATATTAATGGTTTCTATCCTTTCCTAATACTTCCTTAATCAGGTGAAAACTGGATAGCGTGATGTCTTAGAGTTTGTCATGAAATTTCAATCAAAATAACCTTTAAATCTAAGCAAAATTAAGTTTAGACATACTGATGTATCCCTATTTTATAATATATTTTTATGTATAATTAAGGGATTTTATAATGTTTGAAGGGTTTAAAATGCAATAGACACTCATATTTTGATTTAAGGAAATTATACAAATTAATTGCTTAAAAGTACATTTTTATTATATTTTTATAATTTTCCTCTTGAAAGGTATCTCTGCTTTGATTCTAGGGAATATTCTATCAAACAAAACATGGACCCCTTGGAAAACTACATTTGTGGCAGCCACGTGGCATTGCAAGAGGATTTTCTAATTATCTAATTGGAAACTATCCAAAATATCTAGCCAGAATATCTCTTATCTTCCACCATAAATTAAAGAGCTTGAATAATTAATTTCTTTTATGGATTTTGAATTTGAATAAATATTTTATTCATATTTCATTATCCATTTAATTTTCCAAATATCCACATTATCATTTTTATCCTCTTTCTAAACCCTAACCCTAATTCATCCTATAACCATATCTTTATTCAAATTTAAGATATTATCCATTTATCCAATATCATTTAAATTCAAAAGCTCTTTTACTTTGGTTGCCATGAAGATCACACCAAATCAAGAGAATTCAAATTCAAAGTTCTATCAAGATTACAAGATAAAAGAAGATAAAAGATCAAGTTAGAAGACTCAAGGGTTTCCTCATCCAATAAGACAGATTCAAAAGCTATAAAAAGAGATCAAGGGAGCCTTGGAGAAGCAACAAAGCCATCTACACTACACAAGCACAAGCATACACTTGGCTTCCTCTTATGTCCAATTGTTTCATTGTCTTCTTTTCATTATTTTCTTTTTATCATTATGGTGTCATCTAGCCATATGTATGGCTAGTCCTCTTTGTTCCTGAGGACAAGATGACATAGCTTGAGTTCTTGTTTTCTTATTTCAATCCACTAGTACATTGTGTTTATGAATTTCCTAGGTTAGTATTTTTATTTCTTTTGTGGACTGATATTTGATTTGTGTTTTGGTTGAACAATTACATTTTGAAGTTTTCAATAAATATATTTTCAATTTCCTCATGATTCTGAGTGTTTATCTTTATAGATTTCTATTTTGATTTGCATAAGTAGTTCATGCTCTAGGGTTTTCAATAGATTACTCTTTTTAAGAAACAAGATATAATTGTTTAATTAAATTCATGAGCTAAGTGGTTTTTAAATGATTAATTGAAAGGTGATTATATGCTAGTTCTCTAGGTATAATTGCTAATTAATTAATCATGACTTAGATGTCATCTAGGTTTTCTCCTTTTGACTTAGTAATTGTTTTTATACAAACTCCTCATCCTTTTGAACCGTGATAGCCACTCATCAATGTACTTGGGAAGTACATCATTCTAGTAAAAGTCTTTGTTCCTTTTGCTTTCTTTTACTTATTGTTATTTTCTTTTTATTTTTCTTAATTTATTTTCTTAAAAAAATCAATTAATATTCTTTCCTACTCTTTCTTTCTCTACATCACGTTTTTCTTAATTAAAAAGGTTTTCAAAATTTTAACAAAGCTCCTCATATAGAGAGACGACCTAGGTTGACCTCTATACTATATAGGGTTAATTTAGTTAAGTAATTTGAGAGCTTATATGACAAGGCAATCAAATTTTAGTGCTGTTGCCAAGGAGCCTAGTTTATTTTGACTCATTTTAATTTTTTAAACGTGATTTGAGAGCTTATATGACAGGGCAATCAAATCAAGCCATTATACATTCTTCCATACATAGTGCCAAGGCATATGACGATGCACCTCTCTCCATACCTTGGTGATATCATTCAGTAGCGGAGGGTAAATCACTCCCTCTGAAGTATCTCCTCTCTGGCTACCCGCTCAATACTCCTCCCTCTGAGGTAAATCTCCAGCTCGATCACCGCTCCTAACCCCTCTTTCTCCTACTCCTCGTGCCTCCATAGTCACCTCATTCTCTCGGTCCTCTTGATTGACTGACTCTTGGTGCTTCCTTGTGAAGTCTTCTTCAAACTTTCTCAACCTTTCATCCACCACCGCCATCATCATCTCCCTCATTTGTCTCAGAAAAGCCTCATTCTCTTGAGGAGGTCCATTACCGGCTGGATCTGTTTGAAGTGTCCGTACCATCCTTCCTCTCCCCAACTAAGGATAGAAACCCTCATTAGTAAAGAAAGAAAGGAAACACAAAACAAACAGGGAAGGTATGTATGAAGTATGTATATTGCCACTAGGAAAAGAAACAATTTCAAAGAAACAAACCGGCTTTGAATACCAATTTGTAAGACCCTAAACCTCGAAAACATTATCACTCATCAAAAATCACTACTATGGTAGAAAAGAAAAATCTGTTAAATGAACTACCATAGTAGGAAGAAATTTGCATAATTTTGAATTCACATTTAAACCGTTGCATGCAACTGAAATCATTCATTTACATCTACTGGGCCTCCGAGCCTCCGGCCCGGGTAACAACAGACATCACAACAGCCCATCTAAATGATTCCCAACCAAATAATCCAGAGTTCATAAAACACTAGCAATGGCCTCCGGCCAACCAAAATAAGGAGATACATTCTCTCCAGTTTACAACAAGGCCGGGTAATTAAATATATCAAAAAGCAGTCCTAAATGTGGCAATATATACTAGTCATACATATACAAATGCTAGAGGCCTAAGGCTAACCAAGCTCAAGCCTCTGCGTCTCTTCTCGATGGCCCACGCCCGGAACCTTCACCTGAAAACATTGTAAACCACGGGGTGAGACAAAGTCCCAGTAACCAACCTTTCCAATACTAGGTACTACTAAATAGGTGCTCGTGAGGTGTCAAGTGGGGTAGTTCACAAGTAATATTATAAAATGATAGCCACAACAATTAATGCAGGTGCAATGATGCAATCCCATCAACCAAATCCCTCACTTTGGGGGATTTTCAAGAGCCGAACCCGGCCTATCCCTCACTATGGGGGACGTAAGGAGCCATACAAGGCCTATCCCTCACTCTGGGGGACGTAGGGAGCCAAAAGGCCTATCCCTCACTATGGGGGACATACTAAGCCAACCATCATGCATTAATGGAGGCCTTACCACGTGGTCGTAATAGACAAAACTCTCACCAATTCCCAATCAATGCATCATGCCCAAATCATAATCAAAGAGTAATAATCATTTCACAATTAACCTCATTCAGTGGCATATCTTTCACAATTCCAAAATTCATTCATCATTAGTCGAACCCCACAAGACAGTTTTCCCTTTTTATATACAACATATAGTTTGAACACAATTACTACTTGGAGCACAAAACACAAATCTACTCACAATACCACAGAAGTAAGTACTAAGGATTGGAAAGTGGTTACCTCTCGCCTGAGCAAGGAACAACAAACCAACGATGTGGCCCCGTACACCACCAAGACTCACAACCGATCTACACAAGCACACAAACACACAACCATCATATATTAGCTTTCAAACTAATAACGTGGCCAACACAACATTTGGGGACACAAAATTCCTATCTCCCACCGAGCTCTACCCAACTCAAAGGGTATAACTATCAAGGCAGCACTCCAAAGTCATACCAATCCATTAACACCTTAATTCCTTTCCAAACATCAATTAAAATTCACAACCTCAAGGACCCACTATGGAATTCTACACCCAAACATCCCATTTGAGCAATTAAGGTTCCAACAACAATTCTAAACTGATTAAACATCCAATTTAACCCTCCTTAACATAACCCAATTCACAAAACTCAAAATCAATCTCTACATTATCATCCTCAATCACAAACCTCCCATTTCCATAAACCTTAGCTCTAAAATTCAAGATTCTTTAAATCCAAGGAAACTACACTGATTAAACACTTAAACTAACCCAATGCAATCAATTAAACTCAAAACAATCGGTCAAAAACCTCAGTTCCATCACAACTTAGAAAATCCTAGGGTTCTACCAAAAATCCTCCAAAATTCTAAGAAATTCCAAAAAAGAAAGAAGATTAGAGGTTAAAATCACTTACTTGAGGTAATGGATCCTTAGAAATGCCCCCTCCAAGCCAAAATACTAAAACCCTAGCAGAGCCTCTCTCTCTACCTCAGATTTTCTTATTTTTCGCACGCTGAACTGCTCCCGCGAATATATAGATTCGCGACTTTTCGCCGCGGCGAACTAATCCCGAGAGGGATTACTCACCTGAAAACCCGACTTCGCCGCGGCGAAAGCTTCCCGAGAGGAAACTCTCGCTCGCCCAGAAAACATTCGCCGCGGCATACCCCTACCTTCGTCGCGGCGAAACCTTCCCGAAAGGGAAGCCTCGCTCACCTGAACAACTTCGTCGCGGCCAAACCTTCCTGAGAAGACACTCCCCTCTGAAACTCTCGGTGCGCCGCGGCAAAGTAAACTTCACCGCGGCGAACATACCCTGAGAGGGGTACGTTCACCTATTCCTCCAACAAACCTCAAATCCAACCCAAACACCAAGATCAAGATTAAATTGCTAATCTATCCTCAAAATCAACCCAAAAGAGGCTATTAAAACCCAATAAAACTCAGGATGTTACATAACGCATCATCTACATATTGACCTTCCTCGACTACTTCATTATGTAGTAACCTCAAGTAGTAGAAGTAGTCTTGGTAAACCATAACATACTGATTATGGGTTGGATCTGTATATCTACCGAGTTCTATGAATTCCTGGAAGAGACTGTTATGATCTTTAAATTTCTTCCTTACTAACAGAGGTCTTTTCTTGATTGGTAGATTCTTGGCCTCAATCTACTCTGGGTTTATCATCTCGATAGGTACTGCCCTAATGGCATTGGGGCCCACCTTATCAGGATGTGGTTGAGGTCTTGTAGTGCTCTTAGCATCACCTTTCTCTAACCTAATTAAGTCATTGGAGTCCTCTTTTGAAAGTATGTCCTTTATCTCCTAAAGGGCCTGGTGCCACATCTCAATTTTTGGGGCTAGAATCCCTAGAAATAGCCTAAAGAAGGTAGGTTACTAAGCCCTTTTTGAGTAGAAGTCCCGAAGATGAGAAAGAAAGTTAAAACAGTTTCAGGGACTAAACTGCAAAGTAAAAGTTTTTAGGGGCTGAAGTATAATCAAAGCTAGAGGCTCCAGTAAAGTCTCAAGGGCCCAGGAAGAGAAAGAGGCTAGAAACAGGCTAAAGGTTAAGATAGAAACCACAAAGAAATGGTTGTATGAAGTTAAGTCCAATCAGGGACTAAACTGTAAATTCAGAAAGTTACGACCATTAAGGGTAAAAATGGAGGAGTGTACAGAGAATTCCAAGAAAATTCTAGAAAATGGGAAATAATATTCTAAGGCTCTTTTGTGAAGAGAAATGATGAAAATACCTCTGAGGCAGCTTAAATAGAATTCCTAAGGTTATGACCGGTAAAAAGTACACTATTTGAGGTAATTATTTAAAATAGCAAGAGAGCTAAAAAATGTATGTAAAAATGAGATTAAATGGTTGAAAGATTGTACTAATTTATAAAATTAGTCTCGCAACTAAAAGGCCAGTGGAATGACTTTAATAAATTAAAAAGCCATTTATGCCGATAAAAGGGCATTTTAGTAAATGAATTTTATGCAAGGCTTAAAGGAAGTGTTATGGCCTGAGAAAATTTATAGATATTCTATAGAATAAAAGGGAATTTATGGAGTAGACAAGAGAATTTTCTGAGTTCCAGAAGGCCGTCAAGAAAGTCAAAGAAACGTGGGCCAAGTAAATTTGGAGGAAACTTAAGGATTAAGTTTTGATCCAATGGCTAGGATTTAATCTTCCTTCTCCTCCACCACATTGTGACACTTGGCACCTTTTAGAAGAATGATGTAAGGATGATGCAAGAAGGTGATGTAATGATGATGTAAAAATCCACTTGAACTTCCAAGTTTGCCCTTACTCTTTCTATTAGCCACCAAGGGCATTTTGGTCTACTCAAGCCAAAGTTTTGGCTATAAATACCCCACCTTGGAAGAGCATTTTCATAGCCATTTGTAGAGGGAAAACTCTACAAAAAATTAGACAGAAAAATGTGGGGTTGAAGGCCAAGAAGAAGGAACAAGATTCAACCTTCAAGATCAAGGTATGTTATGATTATAGCATCTTCTTTGATGCCTATTTCGAATAAGTTGCTGTTTATATCTGATTCTAAAATTTGGCATGATTGAAGTACACTCTATAAGCTTTAAATCCATAAGCAGCACACTTCATTTGGATATGTGTACGATTTATGGTGATTTTTCAAAGTTAGGGTTTGAAATCTGGAAACAGTGTTTAATCTTTAGAAGAGTAGCAAATTCCATACAATTCTGGTACTGTTTCGTATAGAACTAGTTCCTGAATCTAGTTTTCCTTCAAAGATAACTTAAGGAGCTTTTTTTTAGTAGGACTTGGAACCACTCAGTTTTTATTTTTCTAGAATTAATTATGAATTTTCAAAGTTGAGTAAAAATTTTGGAATTTCTGTTTAAATAGTACTCGTGAAGCAAAATTTTCAGATTTGATCTTCTTGAATCTAAGGCCATCTAAAGTGATCCTAATTGACAAGAAATAGATCTTAAGAATGGGAAATGATGAGATTTATGTTAGAAAAGCTCGAAAGAAAACCCTAAAACCAAGAGAAAGGGTTGAGGTTCAAGAGAGCTAGTCTTGAACATTACATAATCTCTTGGTCCTAATAGATTGTATGATCAATGTGACTATGTTTATGACCTTGGAACATCTAAGAGGATGTTTGGTGATGTTGATTGAATGTCCACATGGTTGGAAAGTCAAGGGAGTCAAAGGAAAAGTGAGAGGAAAACTTGAAGTCGAAGGTAGTGAACTTACCTATTGTCATTGCTTGATATTGTATGCTTATGTGTTGTTGTGTACATGTTATTTGAATGTTATTGTGACATGTTTTAACTGCTATAATTGCTATTCATGATGAGTAGATTATGTCTCCATGGCCATGCATCAAGAAGTCAGCTTTGAGCATGCTAATATGTCACTAATTAACAAGAGAATAAACAAGTTGCGTGTAGTGCATTAGCATCCATCTAGCATGATTAATATGGTATTGTTTGCTACTGAGATTCTCCCAAATCTCACCCCCTCCCTAACCAACCATTTAGGTCAATCAATGATGGACAATAATGGCATGAGAAGCAAGGAGATAAAGGTGGAGAATTATTGATTTAATGAATAAGATTAATGTTCAATGTATATATGAATGCCATCAATGCAATGTTTATGCTTGGAATGTTTATAGCATAAATGAGAGTGTATGAGCATGAATGGGAAAGAGTAAGCCCAAGTTTTACATGCCAAAGAAATAAAAAAAATTAAAGCAAAAGTTAGTTAAGGGACAAAACGTAGGTCCTAGAGCAATTAGTTTCGAACTTCAGTTTGACCTACCAAATGAATAAGTTAAGCTATAAAATTTGGTAGACTTATAGTACACATCTCAAGCTTTAAAATGAGAGTTAGATAATCTCAATTGGATGTGTACACAAGGAGATACAAATTCACAAAGTTGAGGCACAGAATCTGGAAGTTCCAGATTTTACCAAATAAAAAGTAATCTTTATCGAATAAACTGTATGACTTGGGCAAGGATAAGTCCAATTGGATATTTTTTCCTTAAAGAGAATTGAAAGAGCTTTTCGTAGAATTTTGAAAGGACATAACCCTTAGCACAAAACTCCAAATTTGATGGTTTACAACTTGATTTAAAGCTAAAAATGAGATCTATAAGTCTCTAAAATTTCGTGCCCAAAGTCTAACAATAGCTCATTATTTCATGTGCCACAAGTTTAGTCTCTTTTAGGGAGTTTTTATCCCTTAATTCTATTTCTTTTAATTCTTTTCTCTTTTTCCTTTACCCACATCATTTTGGCATCATATCATTCAAATTTTCAATATTAGGGCATATCATATAAACATAATTTACATCATATTATCATTCATAATCCATTACAATGTAACATAAAACTCATTAAAACATTATACAACTTTCCAAAATATCATGAATTCCCTATTTCTTCTTCATCCCAAAACTATTTCTTTGCCCTTGCCATCAGATGAATCATTCCTTATTTGAGAAATGATTTAAAATAGGGGATTGAGATTTCATGGAAATCACAGTAGCATTTGAATTACAATTATCATGCAAATCAAGCAAGTTATCATGCGACATGTTATCACATCTCAAGACACAATCAAGCCACATAAAATCATGCTTAATGTTATACTAAAAGAGGAACATCAACACTTCCATAATGGCATAATTCAATGCATTTGGCCAAAGCATAAACCAAGGTTATTCAACCAATCCATGCCACAACACAAGTTCCTCCATCCAAGCAAATAACAAATCACATTAAACAAGCAAGATTAACAATCAAATTATAATTCAAAGCTACCTTTTTAATACTTGTCCAATTGGTTACTTCAAGAACAAAGCTTCCTCTTGGTTCCTCCTCACAATGCCTATTAAACCAAGTATAAATATAGGTCACATTAATCTCTAAACAACTTGAACACAATTCTTAAACTTTAACTCAATAATTCCCCCCTTTTTCTTTGATTTTTAACCAAGTGATTCCTCCTTTAGAATCAATAACTTCATGACTCAATCCTAAACAATTTTTCATGAGGAATTCACATTCCTTCCCCATGAATTTACCTTGGCCGAATAGGGGTTATATATCTCCAAAAATTCTATTTTTTATTCCAATGATTTTAAACACTTTCCAATCATATATCCCTACACAAAAACATGTCTTAAAGCGATTGGAATCATTAAATTAATCCAAAACAATAAGCTCCTGCATGAACAGTGATTGGTCAAAAATCACATGTAGAACCCTAGGTGCAATTTCTTCCAAAAACCCATCCATACATCATTTAATCTTGCTTATTCCACTTGATTATTAAGGTTTCTATCCTTCCCTAAGCATCACATGGCTGGACCGAAATTTACAACATTTTCCCCTAATTTTCCAAGCCAAAATCCTAATCCAATCAATGTAAAACTTAAGAATAATGATGCTTAGACATACCTTATTGTTTTCTTGGTGTAAGTTGGATGATTCCTTGCCTAAAACACTCAAGAATTTTGAAGAAGCAGGGCTAGAGCTATAGTGACAGAGTCTCCCCTTATTTTTCCAATTTTCCAACATTTATTTGTATTTTCTAAGGGGGTATTTATAAAAAAAATCCATCTTCCCTCTCCCTTCCTCAATTGGCTGAAATTTGGGACACCTTAAGGGTGTAGGTGGCAGCCATCAAGTGCCAAAATAATCAGATCATCCCAAGTAGTTTTTCTCTAGATTTTTCCACACAAATATCCCTTAATTTCACATTTTATTTAATAAAAATAGTGGTACCTGGAAGCTGCATGAAATTGGGCCTTTATTGGGCTCAATGTGGGCCCCAAGAATGGTTTGGGATGGTCTAAAAAGATGGCCCACAAACCAAATCACTATCTCAAACCAATTTGAAACTTTATCAGTCACTTTAGATGGGCCCCAAGAATGGTTTGAAACCTTCCATAGTTTTTTCAGGCCTCCAAAAATTTATTTCTCTTCTTGATAATTCACCTTTTAATATGAGAACATGATCTAAAAATATTTTGAATTCTCTCCGGTTAGGCCTTTATTAGTGTCACTGTAGGAAAATAATTTTTCTAACATTAATTCCTGAACTTTCAAGACCTAAAACCACTTTTATAATTTCAAATAAATATTTATATGAATTATCCATCATTCTCCCAATTTTATTAAGGCCTCTAACTAATTAAAATAATTATTTTCCTTCAATTTTCTAATATTTTCCTGAAAAATCTTTGTTTATGGGAAATTCAGTAATAATTTATTTTCACCATAATTTCACTTTTTGGACCTTAACCAAGTTTCCAAAACCTCTAATTTATATTTTTTCCATTTTTTGGGAATTTTCTAAAAATTTTCTCAAATTTTTCCTTTTTGCCCTTCCTAGACTAATAGTTATGAAAATGCTAGCCTAGACCTTATCGGGGTTTCACATCAAAAGTTGTTTTATCTCCTGTCTAGTCCCTATATTGATCCTCATCCCAATTTTTAATTCTCTATATCCAGGGAAAATTTTTCGGGATGTGATAGGGAGTTTGATAGTTTTCTTATTTCAATCCACTAGTACGTTGTGTTTATGAATTTCCTAGGTTAGGGTTTTTATTTCTTTTGTGGACTGATATTTGATTTGTGTTTTAGTTGAATAATTATATTTTGAGGTTTTTAATAAATATATTTTCAGTTTTCTCATGATTCTATGAGTGTTTATCTTTATATATTTCTATTTTGATTTGCATAAGTAGTTCATACTCTAAGGTTTTCGATAGATTACTCTTTTTAAGGAAAAAGATATAATTGTTTAATTGAATTCACATGCTAAGTGATTTTTAAATGATTAATTGAAAGGTGATTATATGCTAATTCTCTAGGTATAGTTATTAATTAATTAATCACAACTTAGATGTTATATAGGGTTTTTTCTTTTGACTTAGTAATTGTTTTTATACAAACTCCTCATCCTTTTGAACTATGATAGCCACTCACCAACGACCTTAGGAAGTGCATCATTCTGGTAAAGTCTTTGCTCCTTTTGCTTTCTTTTACTTACAATTATTTTCTTTTTATTTTTCTCAATTTCTTTTCTTAAAAAAATCAATCAATTTTCTTTCCTACTCCTTCCTTCTCTACATCATGTTTTTCTTAATTAAAAAGGTTTTCAAAATTTTAACAAAGCTCCTTATACAGCGAGACGACCTAGGTTGATCTCTATATTATATAGGGCTAATTTAGTTAAGTAATTTGAGAGCTTACATGACAAGACGATCACATACCTTAATGGATCCTAGCTTGAAGTTCAATGATTTTCCTTAGACTTGAAGGGTTTTAGGTGTTGTTTAGTGGTGAGTTTTCAATTTGAAAGAATTTCCCTTAATTTTTCTATTTTGTCCGAATTTAGTGTAATTAGGGGGTATTTGTAGAGCTCCAAATCTAACCCTCTCTTCTCCAAGATGGAACCATTTTCTGCCACCTAAGGGGCTATATGTCCCTCATCATATGCTCCAAAGTTCAGATCAAGCCAAGTGTCCTATGTGCACATGATTTTTATGTAAACTCGGGCTTAAACTCTTTGGCAAAAGAGGTGTGGGCTACACAAAATTTCTGAGCCCTCTTGGCTCAATATGAACTCTAAAGCTGATTTAAAAGAAGAAAAGAGTGTGGTCCAATCACAAATTAAATATAAATTTCTAACTAAAATTCACTATTTTGGTTGTTATTTTCAAAAATAGTTTTGGGCCTCCAACAATTCATCTCTCCCCATCAAAAGATTCCTTTTAATGTAGAAAATTCCCTTGAAAAATTTTAGAATTTATCTCAACCTCTAATTATTTAATTTGAATTTTCTCTGAAATTAGGCTTTACCTATAAGATTTTGGTAATAAATACTCTAAAATTAATTCCTACACTTCCAGGTCCTAGAAATAATTTTTTAAACTCAAATAAATATTTAAATAATTATTTCCTATTTTTTCTGAAATTATTGAGGACTTGTACATATTTAAAATAATTATTTTTACTCAATTTTTACTATTTTTCCTGAAAAACCGCTGGTTTTAGGAAATAAGTTGTTTTCATACCATTTTCACCTCCAGGACCTCCAATAAAGTTGTAAAACCTCTAATTTACCTTTTTACCCTTTTTTCAGAATTTTCTAGAATTTTTCTCAAATTTTCCTATTTTGCCCTTCCTAGACTAATAATTCCGAAAATATCAGTTTGGTCCCTTTTTGGATTTTATGTTATACCAAGCTTTGACAGCCAGTCTACTTTTCTTATTTGCCCTTGACTTAGTGTTTCACATCCATTATCAAGGTTAAATTTTGCAAGATGTAACATTTCCTTCTCCTTAAATAAATTTCATCCTCAAAATTTAGAACATACCTTATTTGAAGAGCTCTGAGTAACTGCTCTTAATATCATCTTCCTTTTTCTACTTTACTTCTCCTTGTGTCAAGCCTTTCTAGATAACCATGACTATTTTTATGATCTTATTTCGTAGCTACTTAACCTGTTGATTTACAATCTTGGACAGCTTTACGTCGAATGTTAAATTATCTTGCAGCGCGATATCTTCATATTCCAAAATATGAGAGGGATCTAGTTGGTACTTTTTTAGTTGAGAAACATGGAAGACGTAATGTATCTGGCTGAGATTAAGGGGTAGGGCTAATTTATAAGCTACATGGACCTATCTTGGAGAGAATTTAGAAGGGTCCGATGAACTTGCATGTCAACTTCTTTACTTTTAAGGACCTTCCTACTCTTATCATTGGAGATACCTTTAAGAATACATTATCTTCAATATCAAACTCCTAAGGCTTCCACTGAATATCGACATAACTCTTGTGCCTACTCTGGTCTGCAAGTATCTGTTAGTGGCAGTCTCACCCAAGAGGAGGGTTAATTGGGTGAGTTATAAAAATTTTAACCGAATTGAAATAATAAAATTAATAAAACAGAGGGCTTTAGAGTTAGAAAGATTTCACTACAGATCAAAGACACCGGATTTATGCTGGTTTGGTCTTAACCACTTGACCTACATCCAGTCCTCAGAACACCTCTGAGATTTTCACTATGATCGAAGATTAACTAGGCTCTTGGTATCTCAGTACAGTAATTGATCTTCTCAATCACTCCCCCTTACTACCTGTAAGGTTACAAACCCACTCAAGAGTCTATACTCTTGAGTTATACTTAGAAAGTGATTAAAGATGATATGTTAGTCTCTCTCACAAAGTAAATGAATGAGAAGCACTGAAGCTCAGTAAAGATGAAAACAGAGTATTGAATACAACAGTAAAATATTTGTAGAAGGTAGCTCGCGTATTTAATATCCGCATTTAATGCTTCTTCACGCTTTTTATAGTTGTAGAAGTTTAATAATCATTAGACGGAAGACCTTCTAGCCGTTGAGAGTTTGGTTGCGTGTTTTCCTAGTTGCAATGGTATTCGCCATTTAATGCTTCTGACATGGTAGGTTACAGGCTACTGAATAACCGTTGGATAACTGTCAAACTTTCTTCATAATCTGTAACAATACCTCATTTTAATAAGTTTGTCCTTCAGAATGAAACTCAGGAAGATAACTGATCAATTGATAATAATATTTCTATGGTAGATCAGAAGGAAATCAATCAAACATCAAATCCAATAACTATGAACTGATCAACCTTGATCGAAGACATGATCGATAACTGGTTTATCGATTACGTCATCGATTAATTAAGATGAAAGATTTTAAAACAGATAACTATATTTATCGATTAAGTTATGGATTAACTCATGATTGATCAAGTAATCGATAACTGAAAAAGATTTACTTGAGAAAGAGAAGGATCAAGGTCACTTATGATTTTGAATCCCTTAAAATAGAGAATTAAGATAATTAGCAAGGTTGAGAAAAATTCGAAGTGAAATATTCAGAAGATTCTTAAATCTCACCGAGCTTTTGGTATTGAAAGAGCTGGATCATTGATTGAATAAGTGATCGAAAAATGTTTGATCGATCAATTTATCAATAAAGATAAGCAAGAGAGAATTTGATTTTCAAGGTACATTGATCGAATACTTTATTGATAAATAGATGACAAAAAATTTGATCGATAAAACAAAGTGTAACAAAGATTTTCATAAAGAGCACTAATCCTAAGATGATTGAGTAAGTGATCAATCAGAGACTTTATCGATCAAGTGATCGATAACAATGTAGTCGAGAAGCTTAGTTTTGAAATGCCAGGAGCATGTTTGATCAATCACATTATGTGAAAACAGAATATTCAGAAGATTGGATGATCAATCATTTTATCAATAAATCGATGATCGATCAAGTGATCGAAGAAAGACTTAAACAGTTTAGATCAGTGAAAAGGTGATGATCGATTATTTCATTGATAAACCATTGATCGATAAGTGATCAATAAAGTATTTTTCAAAAGCACTTAAACAGAAGAAAAATATCGATAAGCAGGTAAGATATTATGCAATGACAGAACAAGTTATTGATAAAGCTATGATCGATAAATGGTGATTAAAACAAAATA
Source organism: Neltuma alba (assembly GCF_004799145.2). NCBI lineage: Eukaryota > Viridiplantae > Streptophyta > Magnoliopsida > Fabales > Fabaceae > Neltuma > Neltuma alba. The sequence continues at coordinate 246,435 of NW_021634486.1, read as the reverse complement.
CAACAAGAGTAGGAAGCTTTACCATTTATCTGTCTTCTCATCGATAATTCATTTATCGATCAAGGGATCAATAAACACTTACCAAAACTTATGTCCTGTTATCTGTCAGTTGTTCGATCACTAGATTATCGATCAATTGATCGATAATTTTTTGCAAACTTCTATACAAAATAGTGTTAACGATGATCGATCAATTGATCAATCAACACATACAAATTTGATTTATCTATCAAGTTATCGATTAACATTTCTGCTAAGTTTCTTGTTAACACAAGAACTTTATCTATCATGTGATCAATAAACCCTTGATCGATTAGGTGATCTATCAACTTACTAAAACATAGATTCCTTAATTTGTTATCATCAAAACCTTAAATGTAACATTATCCTCTATCTGATTATGTTAATTTGCTGTGTCATTTACTCCCCCATGTCTGGTTCATAGATCTTTCTTTTTCCTAGCTCTGTCTAGTATAGTTGGGATCTACACTTATGGCCATACAACGACTCACACGGAGCCATTTGTATACTGAAGTGGCAGCTGTTGTTATATGCAAATTCAGTTAATGGCAAATATTCATCCTAGTTTCCTTTGAAATCTAATACGCACGCACTCAACATATCTTCTAACATTTGTATTGTTCACTCTGTATGTCTGATGTAGCCTTGTCGTTAGACTATCAAATAAAACTAAGCTAAATGCAATAATGTGGCACTAACCTAGATGTCGATCTCTTAAGGAACCTATTAATGTCTTAATAATCTATTAAAAATATCAAATTAACCAAGTATGATGTATGAAGTGTTTGTGTAACTAGGAACTATACCAAAATCTAAAGTAAACACTATCTAAACTCTTTGTAATTTCTAGATTTAGTGAGTGAATAAATGTAGTGTATGAGTTATCCTTGGTGATCAAATCCACTAATCATCCTAGTTCATCTATTGATTTGAGTTTCAATTCCTTTATTAGACTTGGTTTGTGAAAACCTTCTACAAACAATGAATTCAATGAGCTAGAACCATAACTCATCAAACTCATCTAAATGCCTAATATGGATTATGCTCTACAAAAGGTAATTTACTCTCTAAATTAATAATGTTAGAACCCTAACTGGTCAATCAAGGGATTCAATTACTTGAGAAGAAAGAATCAACATAACAGAAGGAAATATCAATTCAATCAATCAATTAGAGTGCGAAATACAAACCAAATCTTAGTTTCAATGTAAAATAACTGAATCACACCTCTGTATAATCACAAATCACATATCTAAACCTTATAAACTATAATTTATGAATGTAGAGAGTAAAACTAAGATTAAGATAGAAGAAACTCCTAATTGTAGCTTCAGAAACTAAGATTGGCTTCATTGAGCATCAAAGAATGAAGATCTAGCCTCTCATGACTAAAATCACAACTTCACCAAGCTCTGCAATCTCAATGGCCATGGTAGCAATGATCTGAATGAGAATAGAGGAGAATAATCGATAGAAAATGGAAGAATTGGAGTAAAATTGATGGATTGGTGATGGAGAATAGTAGGGAGATAAAGAGACACAAAAATGAGAGAATTTTGGATGGAGAAAATGAGCAGAAAACAGAAAAGGGCGGAATCCCTAATCTGTCAAGGGTTCTGGATTTAAATCTAGAAATTTTTGCATCATTGTTGTAGGGAAGGAAATTGTTTGCCACGGTGAAGTCAAAACAACACTATTTGAATAAGTGACTCTGCTACCTTCATAACAAACATTCACCATGGTGAAGCTCATAGTTGGCCACAGCGAAGTGACGCAGAATTAGCTTTCTTTGATTTTCTTCTACCTCTAATCACCTATAATATTTAAATTAGGCCCATAGTTATCTGATCCAAGGTATGTAGGATATATAAGAGCCAATGAATGAATAAAACTCAAGAATTATCATATAAAAGTATATAATTGACTTTTATACCCTTGATACACAAAAACCTCTATTTTAACCAAAATTACACAATTAAAAGCCACAAAAGCATAAGTTTGGACTAGGAACTATATGCAAAATATAAGACTTGTCAATATCCATCTATCTGCGGATGATAGGCCATTCTAAAACTTAACTTTGTGCCAACATAGTTTGTTGTAATGCTTTCCAAAACTTGGAAAGAAATCAGGATATCTGTCTGATACAATAGTTTTTGGCACCCTATGTAATCTCACGATCTCTTTATTATATAACCTCACAAGTTTCTCTAATTGATAATCCTTTTTTATTGACAGAAAATAAGCTGATTTCATTAGTCGATCAGCTATCACTTAGATCACATCATATCTTGATGACGTACAAGGTAATCCCATAATAAAATCCATAGAAATACTGTCACATTTCCATTCAGGAGTACTTAGAGGTTATAGAGGTCTTGACAGTCTCTGATATTCTGTCTTGATTTTTTGACAAGTAAGGCACTTAGATACATATTCTATTACATCTCATTTCATACAGGCCACAAGAATAATTCTCTAATGTCTTGGTACATTTTTGTCATGTCTAGATACATCATATACTTACTTTGGTATACCTCTTCTAAGATTTGTTCTTTAATACCAATTATGGAAGGCATATACACTCTCACTTTGTACTTTAGTATTCCTTCTAGAGAGATTTCAAAATCTCAAATTTCATTTTGCAGTACTTTAGCTCTCAAGATGTCTACTAATTGATCTCTTCTCTGGGTTTTTTCTATTTGTTTCATCAATTTGCCTCTACTATTACCATTTTGACCTTTCCTCTTATTAAATACACCTGATAATGGGATTCCAATCCCTGATGCCTTTGATAAGTTTCTGCTTCTTAATCATTAGTGATTCTACGTGCACCACCTTTTAGCTCAATGTATTACTACATTAGCTTTTCTGGGATGGTACTTTATTTGGTAGTCGTAGTCTTTGAATAGCTCCATCCATCTTCTTTGCCTCATGTTCAGCTCTTTCTGGTCTTGTAGATACTTTAGACTTTTATGATCATAATACAATTTGATAGTTGTACCATACAAGTAATGCCTTAAATTTTTAAGGCATATATAATCGCTACCAGCTCCAGGTCATAGATGGGTAGTTCTCTTCATGAGCTTTACGTTGTCATGAGGCATAAGCGACCACTCGACATTGCTACATTAGGACACAGCCTAATCCTTTCTTACTAGCATCTGTATGTACTATATATGGTAATGTAGGATCGAGGATGATCAAGACAGGGAGTATAGGTCAGCTTTTACTTCAACTCTTGAAAGCTAGCCTTACACTTTCCATTCCACACAAATGGTTGATTCTTTCTGGTGAGCTTGGTTAGTGGGAGGGCAATCATGGAAAATTCCCGAATAAATCTTTTGTAGCAACTTGCTAGTCCCAAAAAGCTTTGAACTTCTATCATTGTCTTCGGTTGTTCCTAATTCAGTACTGTTTCAACTTTACTTGGGTCTATCGCTACTCCTTCTCGAGTGATCACATGACCCAAGAATCTTACTTTGTTTAGCCAGAATTCACACTTACTAAGTTTAGCATACAACTGCTTCTCTTTCAAGGTATTCAAAACAATTCATAAGTGTTGCTCATGTTCTTCTAGTGACCTTGAGTACACGAGGATATCATCAATAAAGACCACGATAAACCGATCCAGGTATGGCCAAAAGATTCTATTCATATCATCTGTAAAGATTGCAGGTGCATTCATCAATCCAAAAGGAATCACTAGAAACTCATAATACCCATAATGGGTTCAAAAAGTAGTCTTCAATATATCTTCGGCCTTTATTCTTTACTAGTGATAGCCTGATTTTAGGTCAATCTTAGAAAACACAGTGGCACCAACTAATTGATCTAGCAAATCATCAATCTAGGGAAATGGATATTTGTTCTTAATTGTCACTTTATTTAGTTTCCGGTAATCAATACACAGTCGCAGGCTGCCGTCTTTCTTCTTCACATAAAATATTAGTGCAACCCATAGAGATACACTAGGTTGAATAAAACCCTTCTCTAATAACTCTTCTAGGTGCTTCTTTCGCTTCGTCACCTTATTTGGAGCTATTCGGTATGGGCCTTTCAAAATTGGTTTTGTTCCCAGTACTAAATCAATGGCAAACTCTACTTCTCTTTCTGGTGGTAATCCACTAGTCTCTGGAGGAAAGACTTCCAAAAAAATATGTGTAACTGGTATTTTTGTAATTCCTTCTTCTATTTATGCTTTCACAGAGAACAATATTATGTACCCCTGGCAACCCTGTCTTAGGTATCTACCCACTTGTGTCTTTGTAATCAAATTTAGCTTTAATTCTGTGCAATGAGTGGGCTCTTGGGTAGAAAAGATTAATGTTTTATTCTTACAGTTGAGGAGTATGTTGTGCAAGGATAACTAATTTAAGCCAAGTATAACATCAATATCATAGAAAGGCATACATATAAGGTTTAGCGTAGTACAATAGTGGGCATACCGGACAATGTAGTTTAAATAAACACTAGAAGTTAAAGCTTTGTGCTAGTGGGAGTGGAAACACAAAGGTCATATAGCAATATGCAAACAGTAAGGCCTATACGCCTAGCACAATCATATGATATAAAGGAGTGGCTGGAACCCAAGTCAAATAGTACATGCACAAGGTAATTATTCATACTAATCATATCTTGGATCATATTGGGTGACTTACTTGCCTCTTCCTTAATAAGGGCGAACACCCTACCCTGAGCTTGGGGCCTTAAACTGTCTATACCCTGTAGGCACTCCCTTACAAAGTGTCCCTGCTTCCCATATCTAAAGTACATGTTTTGACCCATCAAACACAATTGGTCTCCATGATTCTTACCGTAGATTTCACTTTTCCTTCCTCGACGAGTGTTAACAAACCCTCCTTGCCTTGCTCCTCTTCTAAGAAAAGTTAGGCCTTTTCCTCTTCCTATTGCTACCGTAAGAAGTTCCTTCTTGCCTCGACCTTGCTGTGGGTTTCTCGGCTCTTGGGGTTGCCCTAGCCAAATCATGATGACTTTGGCTATTCTTCGTGAGACGACAGACTTCTACCACCCTGTTGAACACTTCAAGCTGTCGCGAGGGCACTTTTTCCCTCAGCTTGGGTCTGAACTCCCTAACCATTTTCTCAGTAAACTAGTGTTCATCATTTATGTGCTAGAGATATGTAGAGTAACGGGATAACTTGATATATTTGGCCAAGTACTCTTCAAAAGGCTCATTGGCTGCTTGTTTTGTGGTAAGAAACTCAGCTTCTTTCTCATCCCTCACCGATTAGGGAAAGTACTTGAGGAAAAACTATTCCTTAAACACTTCCTATGTGATAGGGGTCTTATTGGCCTAAAAGACTAGCTTTGTGTTCCTCTACCGTCGATCTGCCTCTCCCTTGAGCTTATATATGGCCATCTGGACCTTCCTCTCTGATGAGCATTTGAGAATTTTAAAAATATTTTCTAGCTGAGTTATCTAGTCCTCGGCTACCTGAACATCAAAAGTTCTTTCAAAGGATGGGGAATAATGCTTTCCAAAGCATACTATCCATTATTGCAGTCTATGTGACTCTGTAGTGTGTTGTACTTGTTCAATTGTCCCCGATTGAGGTTGCTGGGGTTACTGGACTAGTTGGGCTACCCCAGGTATTCCTTGTCTGGGCTGTTGTAACTATGCTATTGCTTCTACTACTACTGTAGCTATAACAACATCCCGTTCTTGTTCCTGGCAGACTTGTGCAGCTTGTATCTCTTGCCTAGTCCACTATTGTTCCTCTAGCCTATTCATTATAGTTTGAATAGGGTTAGTAGGGGGTCTAGTAGATGCTTCCCTAGCATGGGCTCCCCGTCTTGTTCTTGCCATTTCACTTTATCTTCATAGCCATGAAAGGAATAGGGACATTATTGATATGAAAAAGATACTTCATATATATGCACATCACTATTTACAACAGTTTAGCACAGTTAACGTAATAGTAATAGTCACAATCAACCAGTCACAACCATATAGCACATATACAATCATCCAGGACAGGCACAAAAGAAAAAGGAAATATAGAGACAACAAAGATCTCTAGGTCATCCAGGAGCTGGTTAAATGTTCAGAGATTTGGACTGTCACAAATCCTCTAAATCTCAATCTGCCATATACGAGTCTTGGGTAACGAGTCTATCAAGGCCTGTCCTTATAATGTCTCATCTGTGCTCAAGGGATCCTCCTCAATCATCTCATTATGTAGCAGCCTGACATAGTAAAAGTAGTCTAGATAAATTGAGGCATACTGGTTTTGTGACCTGTCAATATGCCTTCCCAACTCTATCAGCTCTCTGAATATATCTTCATAGTTTTTAAACTCCTTTTTCACTAGCTGTGGCCTTTTCTTAATAGCTAAATTCTTTGTCTTGATGTTGCTGGGGCCTGCTTCATCTCTAGGTCTGGGACCTACCTCGTTAGGGTTGGGTCTAGCTCCCACTGCACTCTAAGCATTAACTTACAACTCTTCTTCTCTAACGCTATTAGAGGCTACACTAGACTTTGCCCTATCTTTAGGCCTGTCATGGTCTCTTAGTTGCGTTGTAGGATCCTCTTCTAGTACCAACCACTGTAGAAATCACCAATCGGGTAAATGCTCTCTTGTTATTCTCTGATTTATGGTTCCTCCTGACTCGCTATTCACACAACTAGCCATTTTTCTTCCTACACTTAAATCATTTCATAATACATAATCCAAAAATATGTATGCATATCACATAATGCAATTTCTGGATATACAGCAACCAATAACATGATGCAGCAAACAACAGTCCAAAACATCAAACAGCGGTCCAGAACCTTTGCTCTAATACCAAAAATGTCATACCTTACTTTTAGACCACTTATTATCCCATTTAGAACAATTTGGAATTTCTTATGGCCTTAAGTTAGAAAAATTCAAACTTTTTTTTTTAAAAAAATTCAAACTTTAAAATTCATTAAATTTGGGTAACTATTTATTATAACCCTAATGAAGGCTAAATTTTGAAAAATTATAACTAATTTAAGAAAAATAAAAAAGGAGTGGTTCTAAGTTTTACTTAAAGCTATTAATGTGCTCTTCAAAGAAAAAATACTCATTGGCATTCAGAGTTCACCAATTAGTCTCAAATTTTGTGGAAAGTGATACTGTTCATATGGTAAATTTTTAATTTTTCAGAATTTATGCCTAAATTTGGAAGGGTATAACTTTCTATGCAAACCTCCGCATTTAATGAGATACCACTTGTTTTAAAGCTAAAAATATGATTTATATGCCTATAAAATTTTAGCTTAGAACTCAATCAAGTGCACAAAATTCTATTGGTCAAGCTTCACTCTTAAACAGTAAACTTTTATCTCTTTTTTATTACCATTCTTGGTTAATTTTTCCCTTGTTGATCTAAATAACCATTCCAATCACATAACCTATATCAGCACATGATTTTTTATTATATATTCACATGCATAATCATTTGGGTCATTAATACTATAATTCCACATAATTCACCATAATTCATAACAATATTGTTCCAAGAGGTATAACAACTAATTATCTCCCAAAATGATCTCTTTTTCTTTGTCTTTGCTTGGTCCAACTCATAGAAATCTCAATAGCAATGTGTCACACGTTGCTTTTATTATATCTTAGAGTTCATTTAGAATTATTTCAGACCACTTTGAATGGCCTTAAACTCAAAAAAAAAAAAAACATAACTAAGACGTTGATTTACAGAAATACTATTCACTATGCATTTTTCAGATTTCATGTCTAACTTTGAAAAATCATAACTAATTCTAAAAAAATTGCATAGAGGTGTTCCAAATTTCTACTTGGAGCTCTTTCAATTCTCTTTAAGGAAAAAATATCAAACTAGACTTATATCTTGCCAATTTGTACAATTTATTCTTAAACTTTACTGTTCATTTAGTAAATTCTAGAACTTTACTGTACACATCCAATTATGGTGATCTACCTCTTATTTTAAAGCTTGAGATGTGTACTATAAGCCTACCAAACTTTGTGGCTTAATTCATTCATTTGATAGGTCAAACTGGAGCTGGGACCTAATTGCTTCATGACCTACGTTTTATCCCTTAAACAATTCTTGCTATAATTCTTTTTATTACTTTGGCAACTTGGGCTTGCTTTTTCTCGTATATTTCCATTCATGTCAAAGAAATTTTAATTAATTACAATGCATCATTGGCATCTATGAACATAATTTACATAATAGGAGAATTATACATTAATCCTTAATCTCATTTATTAACATAAATAATTCTCCACCTCCTCCTTCCTTATTATGCCATTATTGCCCATCATTGATTGACCTAAATTGTTGGTTAGGGAGGGGTGAGATTCAAAAGAATCTTAGTAGCAAACAATACCACATTAATCATGCTAGATGGATGCTAATGCATTACATGCAACTTGCTTATTCTCTTGTTAATTAGTGACATGTTAGCATGTTTAAAGTTACCTTCTTGATGCATGGCCATAGAGATATAATCTACTCATCATAAATAGAAATTACAGCAGCTAAAACATGTCACAACAATATTCAAATAACATGTACATGGCAATATACAAGCATATAACATCAAGTAATGACAATAGGTAAGTTCACTACCTTGCACTTTAAGCTTTCCTCTTGCTTTTCCTTTGATTAACTCTACTTCCCAGCCATGTGGCTTTCAGTCAACTTCATCAAACTTCCTCTTTGATGTTCCAAGGTCCTAAATATAGTCACATTGATCATACAATCTATTAGAACCAAGAAATTACACAAGGTTCAAGACTAGCTTTCTTGAACTTAATCAATTTCTCTTAATTTTTGTATTAATGTTCTAGCTTTGTAACAATTGTTCCCTTAGGCTAATCCTTCGCAATTTTGCCCAAGGAATCCAAATATGAGCTTAGATTCATGAAAAGAAAACTTCTTCCCCAAGAACCAGTGTTGGCCGAATAGGGGCTTTTGAAATCCAAAAATTCCAACTTTGATTCTAATGCTTCTAATGCTTGTTCTTTAGGTTTAGCCTAAATAATTTCCCATTTTAAACACAATGGAGGCATCAAAACTATGAAAAACTCATCTTAGGGTACAGATCATAGCTTGGTTTAACAGCACCCACAATAATCATATCATGAAATCTTTTATATATCAACCCAAAACCACTTAAAACAACCTTGAACCAATGTGTTTTAATTGGAGATAACATCAAAACTTCCTTCCCCTAACCTATGATAATTCAACAGCACTTCCTTAAGGGAGAAACCAGATTTTTCAACCATACAAAACAAGGAAACAAAGCAAGAAACATAATAGAATAACTTACTAACCTTAGATCCAAGCTTGGATGACCAAAGGAGGTAGCTTTCTCCTGGTTGCTCTTCAAGAAATAAAATAGGAAGGGATTCCTATCACACCCTACTTATATAATATCTTAGCATCCATTTAGAGCCATTTCAGACCACTTTGGATGGTCTTCAACTTAGAAATTTCCATCTGGACATTCATTTTCGGAAATTTACTGTTCACTGCCCAATTTCCAGATTACAGGTCCAACTTTGAAAAATCATAACTAATTCTAGAAAAATCATGTGGAAGTGTTCCAAAATTCTACAAAAAGCTCTTTCAATTATATTTAAGGTAAAAAATCCAATTGGACTTATCCTTACCTAATTCGTACAGTTTATTGGATAAAATTTATTGTCTATTTGGTAAAATCTGGAACTACCAAATTCTGTGCCTCAAATTTGGAAATTCATATCTCCTTGTGTACACATCCAATTGAGGTGATTTATCTCTCATTTTAAATCTTGAGATGTGTACGATAAGTCTACCAAATTTTATAGGTTAACTCATTCATTTCATTGGTTAAACTGAAGCTGAAGCTAACTGCTCCAGAACCCATGTTTTATCCCTTAACTAACTTTTGCTTTAATTCTTTTTATTTCTTTGGCATGTAAAACTTGGGCTTGATCTTTTCCCATTCATGCTCATACACTTTCAATCATGGAATAAAAATTCTAAGCACATATATTATATTGATGGCATTCATGACATAATTTACAACGTAGGAGAATTATACATGGAACATAATCTCATTCAGTAGCATCGATCATTCTCCACTTTCTTCTCCTTGCTTCTCATGCCATTATTGCCCATCGTTGATTGACCTAAATGGTTGGTCAGGGAGGGGGTGAGATTCGAGGGAATCTCAGTAGCAAACAATACCATATTAATCATGCTAGATGGATGCTCATGCACTATACGCAACTTGTTTATTCTCTTGTTAATTAGTGACATATTAGCATGCTCAATGCTAACTTCTTGATGCATGGTCATGGAGACATAATCTACTCATCATGAATAGTAATTACAGCAGTTAAAACATGTCACAATAACATTCAAATAACATGTACACAGCAATGCACAAGCATACAACATCAAGCAATGACAATAGGTAAGTTCACTACCTTACACCTTAAGCTTTCCTCTTACTTTTCCTTTGACTCCCTTGACTTTCCAACCATGTGGGCATTCGGTCAACATCACCAAACATCATCTTGGATGTTCCAAAGTCCTAAATATAGTCACATTGATCATACAATCTATTAGGACTAAGAGATTAAATAAAGTTCAAGACTAATCTTCTTGAGCTTAACCCTTTTCTCTTAATTTTTGGATTTGTGTTCTAGCTTTGTAAAAATTATTCTCTTAGGCTAATCCTACACAATTTTACCCAAGGAATCCAATATTCACTTAAATTCATGAAAATCCAATCCCTCCCCATAGATCTCATTTTGGCCGAATAGGGTGTCTTGAAAACCAAATTTCTATTTTCAAATTTAATGCTTCCAAGATTCCTTTCTTAGTGTTTCCCTACACCATTTCATCATTTAAACATGTTGAAAGCATCAAATTAAATCAAATCCATCTCTAACCCCCTTCTCTCTCCTTGGCCGAATTGAATCATCATAAATAGGGGTGGGATTTTCTTTACAAAACTCACTCAAAACTAGACAAAACCTATCATTTTCAAGTGTGTAATCTATGCTTTAAACCCTTGATTCACCCTTCCATAATTTTTGAAAATTTGGCAGCATCTCCCCATGGAAAACGGCCATCCAAAACTACATAAAAATATATAAACAGCCCGCAATAATTAACAGCGAGCTTAGGAGCTTACCTTGGTGATTCCTTGAACTTAGGGGAACTTTCTCTCACTAGAAATAGCTCTTTCTCTTTCTAAATGCAAGAGCAACAAAGTCTCCCCTATAGTTCCTTGCTTGGCTGAAATGTGAGGGGGAGGTGCCTATGTATAGCCAAAAATTTGGCTTGAATGGATCAAAATGCCCTTGGTAGCTAATAGAAAGGGTAAGGGCAATTTTAGAACTTTAAGTTGACTTTTACATCATTATTGCATCATCTTTTGCATCATCCTTACCTCATTCTTCTAGAAGGTGCCAAGTGTCACAAAAGTGGTGGAGGAGAAGGGAGATTAGATCCTAGCCATTGGATCAAAACTTGTTCCCTAAGTTTCCTCTTACTTGGCCCACGTTTTTCCAAATTTCGTTATGGCCTTCTAGAGCTCAGAAAATTCTTCTGTCTACTCCATAAATTCCCTTTAATTCTAGAGAGTATCTATGAATTTTCTTAGGTCATAACACTTCCTTTAAGCCTTGCATAAAAATCATTTACTAAAATACCCTTTTATCAACATAATTGGCTCTTTAATTTATTAAAGCCATTCCACTGGCTTTTTGGTAGCAAGAATAATTTTATGAATTAGCATACCCTTTCAACCATTTAACTTCATTTTTACATACATTTTTTAGGTCTCTTGCTATTTTAAATAATTACCTCAAATTGTATACTTTTTACCGGCCATAACCTTATAAATTCCATTTAAGCTGTCTCAGGGATATTTTCGTCATTTCTCTAAACAATAGAGTCTTAGAATATTATATCCCATTTTCTGGGATTTTCTTAGAATTTTCTGTATACTTTCTATTTTTACCCTTGTTGGCCGTAACTTTCTGAATTTACAGTTTAGTCCCTGCTTGGAGTTAACTTCATACAACCATCTCTTTGAGGTTTCTAACCTACCCCTTGGCCTGTTTCTAATTTCTTTTCTTTTTCTGGGCCCTTGAGACTTTATCGAATCCTCTAACTTTGATTACACCTCAGCCCCTGAAAACTTTCACTTTGCAGTTTAGTCCCTGAAACTGCTTTGACTTCCTTTCTCATCTTTGGAACTTTTGCTCAAAAAGGACTCAGTAGCCTACCTTCTTTAGGCTAGTTTTAGGGCTCCTCGGCCTTAAAATTGAGATGTAACAATTTTCCCTCTCTTTTAAAAATTTCGTCCTCGAAATTTCAAGGCTAAACCTCTAGTTTGACTATCACTAAGAGGTTACCCAAGGAGAATGTCCCTTTCTTTTTCCCTATTTAGCATGCCTGAATATATCCTAATCAAGGCTTATAACTCCAAAATCTCAAACAGTCCTATGTACCTTGGCATCAACTTTTTCAATTTAATGGTTTCCGCCTATTATTGGCGTAACCTTTCTGTCTGCTCTGAGCTGTAGGCAACTTTTGCTTAACTAGCTATATTTGCTCAGGGGTTCGGTCGATTGCATCTAGACCTTAATTTCCCTTTCTCCAAGTTTCATCCAGCACATCAAGGATCTATACTTTCTCTGGTGCAGAACTTCGAATAGGACGATTTGAAGGCTAGAATGATGGCTATTATTGTGAGCAAACTCCGCCAGTAACGGGTACTCATTCCAGTTTCTTTTAAAATCCAAGACATATGCCCTCAACATGTCTTCTAGATCGTTCGCTTTGTTTACCCATCCGGTTGCGGTAATCAGCCATACTGAGACTCGACTAGGTTCTCATGGCTTCTTACATCTTTTCCAAACTCTGGATATAAACCTTGGGTCTCTATCTGGCACGACGTCCTTTAGTACCCCATGAAGTCTAACGACCTCCTTAACGTATAACCTTGCTAATTTCTCTAGCAAATACTTCAACTTTAATTGCCAGGAAATGGGCCAACTTGTCAATTGATCAACTATGACCCATGTCGCGTCGTAACCTAAAGACGTGCGAGGTAATCCTGCAATAGAACCTATGGAAATGCTATCTCATTTCCACTCAGGGAGATTTGGGTTTGCAGAAATCCTAACCATTTCTTATGCTTTATCCTTATTTTCTAGCACGTGAGGCATCTTGTCACCTATTTGGTGACATCTTGTCTCATACTAAGCCATCAAAATCTCTGCTTAAGGTCTTGGTACATCTTGGTCATTCCCGGATGAATCGTGTACTTACTCTTATTTGCCTCATCTAGAATTTGGTTCCTGAAACCATTTACTAAAGGGATATAGGCTCTTTTCTATATTTCAATATTCCCTTACTCAAGATTTCAAAATCTCTTGTTTCATGGTCTAACACCTTAGCTCGAAGGGTCTTTGCTAACTCATCCCTTTTTTGAGCTCTCAATCCAATTGGTCAACAAGACCTCCGTTCCTGCTTCTTCTGCTACATCAGATGTCAACTGTATTTGATAGATAGGACCCCAATCCTTTATATCTTTTAACAATTCACCCTCTTTAATCATCAGGGTTGCCACCTGCACTACCTTCCTGCTCAAGGCATCGGCCACTCAATTTTCTTGAATGGTACTTGATCTGGTGGTCATAGTCATTGAGTAGCTCTATCCACCTTCTCTGCCTTATATTCAGCTTTTTTTGATCTTGCAGGTACTTGAGACTCTTATAATCGCGGAACGATTCTATGGTTACCCGGTGCAAATAATGCTTCTATATCTTTAAGGCATAAACGATCGCTGCTAGCTCCAGGTCATGTGTGGGGTAATTCTCCTTATGAGGCTTTAGCTATCATGAGGCATAAGCGACAACTCTGCCTTACTGCACTAGTACGTATCACAATCCCTATTTACTCACATTTGTGAACACTACATACGATAGTGTCGGATTAGGGATCACTAGTACTAGAGTGGAGGTCAACCTTTGCTTCACCTCGTGAAAGCTCACCTCACACTTACTGTCCTACACAAACTGTTGATTCTTCTTCGTAAGCTTGGTTAGCGATTGGGCAATCCCAGAAAAGTCATGTATAAATCCCCTATAGTAACCTGCCAACCCTAAGAAACTTCTTATCTCTGTTACCATCTTGGATGTTCCTAGTTGAGCACTGTCTCAACTTTAATGGGATCTATGGCCATACCTTCTTTCTTAATTATGTGGCCTAGGAATCTAACTTTATTTAACCAAAACTTACCTTTAGTAAGTTTGGCGTGGAGCCGTTTCTCTTTTAGTGTACTCAGAATAGTACTTAACTGCTGCTTATGTTCCTCTCGAGATTCGGAGTACATAAGAATGTCATCGATAAAGACTATGACATCCAGCCTAAGTACGGGTGAAAATCTGATTCATATAATCTATGAAAGTTGCAGGGGCATTCATTAACCAATGGTATTGTTAAGGACTCATATTGTCGTAAGGGGTCCTAAAAGCAATCTTCGGAGCGTCCTCAACCTTTATCCTCAGTTGGTGGTATCCTGATCGCAAATTGATCTTTGAAAATACCGTAGCTCCAACCAGCTGGTCCAGCAGATCATTGATCCGCAGTAGCAATACTTATTCTTTATCATTACTTTATTCAACTCTCGGTAGTCTATGCTTACTCTTAAACTACCATCCTTCCTCTTAATGAAGAGTACTAGAGTACCTTAGGGAGATACGCTAAATCTAATGAATCTCTTTTCTATGAGCTCCCATATATGTTTCCTTAACTCCGCCACCTCATTTGGAGTTATTTGATAAGGTGCTTTTGATATTATCTTCATAGACCTTACTTAATCCTTTTGTCAACTTAAGACTATTTTTGCTTACCTTAACTTTGTCTTCCATCTTGCTGGACTTAGTGCACTCTTACCAAAAATGGCTAGCATTTCTGGCCTTTGCACTTTCTTATATTACTTCCTAGGGTTACCCTTCCTTGGGCTACTCTTGCCCGAGCATGCTTAACTAAACAGTGCTAACGGGAATCTGAGGCACTGATGCTGATAGGCTCGAATCCTGGTACTTTGCTGTCTTAAACCCTTCTTGTTCTACCTTCAGTCGGGTCTTTCTAGCATACGTTCCTAACTCTAGCCTCTTCTTAAGGATTTGCCTGTCAATACTCAGTCTGTCACTGTATCACAAGGGGTTCTTTCTGTGTCTAGTGCTAGCCTGAATGTCTCTTGTTCAGGTCTTACGGCTCTAATTCTTCTAACTCTAGCTTTCCTATATAATTGGAAGAAAATTGAGTTTAACCTAATTAATGATAAGGTAATCTGGAAGGAAGTCATGGGTACTCTCTCTGTGCTAGTTTACCACTAAAGGAGGTTTCTGTATCTTAAACCCATCCCTGGTTTTCCTCTTCCCAAGGAGGTACTGTACACTTATCCTTATGGCTCAGCCACTTTCCCTTAGGCTTGATCTATTGCGACCTCGAGAGCTACTACGCTCTACTGTAAGCCTTTTCAAGATCCATGGTGACCCTGGAATACTATCATCTATCTGAGCCATATTAAGATCTCTGGGAGACTCTGACCATAGGGTTGAGTAGTAAAATAAATCACCTCCACTTAGTTGGTAACTTGACTGATCATTCCCCAAGACTGTTTCATTAGCCAATATCATTCTCTTAAGCCTCATTCAATTCTCCAGGCCACCTATCTGCTTCTTTAGGTGCCTAAGCCAATTTGTCTTAGGAGTTCTCTTACTCCTCTAGCTGTTCTTACCGTTCTTAGCTACTTTAGAGCGGTACAGGGAGAGGATTTATGCAACTTCTCTTTCCTCTAGTTCACTTTTCAGTAGGAGCATACTCTAACATGCATAATGCCTGGCATTCCAATGCAAGGAGTACAAGCTCTTACTGGTTGCCATGTCTGTAGCGTGCTATCTAGACATCTTATCCCTAAAAAGGGAGCCTCTTATCTTGTTCGCAGCTGATTCTGGAAGTCATAGAGAGAGGACTTATGAGGTTCTCCTCTTTCTACTTGCCCTTCTTTGTTAAGCTCAGGGATATTGAACTTTAGCTTTGTTCTTGGCTAGTCATGCTTCCATTGGGGTGAAGTCGACTCTGGTTGCCTTGTCTCAGCTGCTTCCCTTTTCTACTCAAACAAGGTATCTTGCTCTATCTAGAGCAGTGTCAACTCTGACTCGGAGGACAAATCTCCCAATTTCTCTAGAAAGACTCATAGCCAAGACCATATCCCTTGTGAAGGGTACCTCTCAACCTAACCCCAAGTGACTGAGTATCTCTTAACATTATCGGGAACATACCAACCTCATAATGCTAGTTCCCCATATGTCTATTTGTCTCACTCTCATCTCTTTCTCTTCTTCTTGATCCCTAAGAATTCCACTAGGGCCATCCATCTTGAGTTTTCTATCTTAAAGTTCCTATTTATCTATTCTAGGACTTGAGATAGCTACTCTATCATAGTGCCCTAACTCTAATGAGGCTGTAAGAGTTTATTCAGCTTAAGTGGCCACTATACCCTCTTAGTGGTGTACAGACTCAACCCCTAACTATCTTGTTCAACTCCTTATCATTACTCTTCTTCTTGAGGGGAAATCTGATAGCTTTTAAATAGTGGCCACCACTCTCTCTCTGATCTTTATTAGTCTTACTCTCAGTAACCTCATAGTCTATCAAGTCTTACCGAGATACCACCTCAGTCATCTGAGAGTTACTGTCTCTATTTGTCATGACTAGAATTCTTGTTCGCCGCAATGAAAGTCACCACTTCCTCTGGTAATTACTTCTGTATTTGTTCATCGCCACCAATTTTCTTAGTTCATCATGACGAAACATACTTTCTCTTAACCTCTACCAATCTTACTTAGTTTCGTTCATCATAACCTTAATCGTTGCCTGAAGGACTTCCATATCCTAGCCTCATTGATCCCCAACTAAGTCAACTACTTCCTTTCAACCAATTGAGGAAGGGTCTAGCTCACAACTCTAGGCTATTAGCACTTTTGGTTTCCCCTATCCTCAGGGATCACTAGTGGCGGAAGGCTATCTTTAGCTCTTCCTAGCTTTTTATATCCATTTAGGAATCGAAGATAGCTACTTTGATCGTACTGCCTTAACACCATATCAAGGCTACACTAACTGTATCTAACTTAGGCCGCCACTCGACTCTTTCTACTAGGGTTCAGACTCATACCTCTATTTGACTTATAAGCCATTATCCTTTCTTTCTCTAGAGGGGAAGTCTCTTTATCTTTACATAGTGGCTACCTTCCTTAGCGTATAATTTCTTATTATCATTTTATCTGTACCTTTCTAACTGAGGATCCAAACTTTACTTCTTACAGATCCTCAATACTTATTTTTCCTAGAGCATTCACCTCCAATCCATAACCTTAGTTGGACCTTAGCTAGTATTTCATTACTAGCTCTAACCTGAACTGGGCTTTTCTAAATTCTTGCAGATAATTCTCTTTCTTCTTATGTCAGAACCTCTGCTCTGATACCAAAAATGTCACACCTTACTTATATAAAATCTTAGCATCTATTTAGAGCAATTTCAGACCACTTTGGATGGTCTTAAACTTAAAAATTTCAATCTGGACGTTAATTTTTGGAAAATTACTGTTCATGGCCCAATTTCTAGATTACAGGTCCAACTTTGAAAAAATCTTAACTAATTCTAAAAAAATCATATGGAGTTGTTCCAAAATTCTACAGAAATTTCTTTTAATGTTCTTTAAGGGAAAAATATCCAATTGGACTTATCCTTTCCCAATTCATACAGTTTATTGGATAAATATTATTGTCTATTTGGTAAAATCTGGAACTTCCAAATTCTGTGCCTCAAATTTGGAAATTCATATCTCCTTGTGTACACATCGAATTGAGGCGATTTACCTTTCATTTTAAAGCTTGAGATGTGTACTATAAGTATACCAAATTTCATAGCTTAACTCATTCATTTAATTTGTTAAACTGGAGCTTGAAGCTAACTGCTTCGAACCTATGTTTTATCCCTTAACTAACTTTTGCTTTAATTCTTTTTATTTCTTTGGCAAGTAAAACTTGGGCTTGATCTTTTCCCATTCATGCTCATACACTTTCAATCATGGCATAAACATTCTAAGCACATATATTATATTGATGGCATTCATGACATAATTTACAACGTAGGAGAATTATACATGGAACATAATCTCATTCAGTAGCATCGATCATTCTCCACTTTCTTCTCCTTGCTTCTCATGCCATTATTGCCCATCGTTGATTGACCTAAATGGTTGGTCAGGGAGGGGGTGAGATTCGAGGGAATCTCAGTAGCAAACAATACCATATTAATCAAGCTAGATGGATGCTCATGCACTATACGCAACTTGTTTATTCTCTTGTTAATTAGTGACATATTAGCATGCTCAATGCTAACTTCTTGATGCATGGTCATGGAGACATAATCTACTCATCATGAATAGAAATTACAGCAGCTAAAACATGTCACAATAACATTCAAATAACATGTACCTAGCAACACACAAGCATACAACATCAAGCAATGACAATAGGTAAGTTCACTACCTTGCACCTCAAGCTTTCCTCTTACTTTTCCTTTGACTCCCTTGACTTTCCAACCATGTGGGCATTCGGTCAACATCACCAAACATCATCTTGGATGTTCCAAAGTCCTAAATATAGTCACATTGATCATACAATCTATTAGGACTAAGAGATTAAATAAAGTTCAAGACTAATCTTCTTGAGCTTAACCCTTTTCTCTTAAGTTTTGGATTTATGTTCTACCTTTGTAAAAATTATTCTCTTAGGCTAATCCTACACAATTTTACCCAAGGAATCCAAATATTTACTTAAATTCATGAAAATTCAATCCCTCCCTATAGATCTCATTTTGGCCGAATAGGGTGTCTTGAAAACCAAATTTCCATTTTCAAATTTAATGCTTCCAAGCTTCCTTTCTTGGTGTTTCCCTACACCATTTCATGATTTAAACATGTTGGAAGCATCAAATTAAATCAAATCCAACTCTAACCCCATTCTCTCTCCTTGGCCGAATTGAATCATCATAAATAGGGGTGGGATTTTCTTTCCAAAACTCACTCAAAACTAGACAAAACCTATCATTTTCAAGTGTGTAATCTATGCTTTAAACCCTTGATTCACCCTTCCATAATTTTTGAAAATTTGGCAGCATCTCCCCATGGAAAACGGCCATCCAAAACTACATAAAAATATATAAACAGTCCGCAATAATTAACAGCGAGCTTAGGAGCTTACCTTGGTGATTCCTTGAACTTAGGGGAACTTTCTCTCACTAGAAATAGCTCTTTCTCTTTCTAAATGCAAGAGCAACAAAGTCTCCCCTATAGTTCCTTGCTTGGCTGAAATGTGAGGGGGAGGTGCCTATGTATAGCCAAAAATTTAGCTTGAATGGACCAAAATGCCCTTGGTAGCTAATAGAAAGGGTAAGGGCAATTTTAGAACTTTAAGTTGACTTTTACATCATTATTGCATCATCTTTTGCATCATCCTTACCTCATTCTTCTAGAAGGTGCCAAGTGTCACAAAAGTGGTGGAGGAGAAGGGAGATTAGATCCTAGCCATTGGATCAAAACTTGTTCCCTAAGTTTCCTCTTACTTGGCCCACGTTTTTCCAAATTTCGTTATGGCCTTCCAGAGCTCAGAAAATTCTTCTGTCTACTCCATAAATTCCCTTTAATTCTAGAGAGTATCTATGAATTTTCTTAGGTCATAACACTTCCTTTAAGCCTTGCATAAAAATCATTTACTAAAATACCCTTTTATCAACATAATTGGCTCTTTAATTTATTAAAGCCATTCCACTGGCTTTTTGGTAGCAAGAATAATTTTATGAATTAGCATACCCTTTCAACCATTTAACTTCATTTTTACATACATTTTTTAGGTCTCTTGCTATTTTAAATAATTACCTCAAATTGTATACTTTTTACCGGCCATAACCTTATAAATTCCATTTAAGCTGTCTCAGGGATATTTTCGTTATTTCTCTAAACAATAGAGTCTTAGAATATTATATCCCATTTTCTGGGATTTTCTTAGAATTTTCTGTATACTTTCTATTTTTACCCTTGTTGGCCGTAACTTTCTGAATTTACAGTTTAGTCCCTGCTTGGAGTTAACTTCATACAACCATCTCTTTGAGGTTTCTAACCTACCCCTTGGCCTGTTTCTAATTTCTTTTCTTTTTCTGGGCCCTTGAGACTTTATCGAATCCTCTAACTTTGATTACACCTCAGCCCCTGAAAACTTTCACTTTGCAGTTTAGTCTCTGAAACTGCTTTGACTTCCTTTCTCATTTTTGGGACTTCTGCTCAAAAGGTGTAACACCTTACGTTTACGACCTTATGTTGTGCCAAGTTAAGACATTCGGAAGCGCAATCTAAGGTTACCGGGTTGAAAAACCAGAATTTGAAAATTCCTTTTCCCGCATTACTATTCACCGTAACCTTAAACTTGGCATAACTTTGAAAAATCATAACTAATTCTAAAAAAATCAAAATGAGGTCGTTCCAAGTCTCACTCGAAGCTCTTAACATCATCTATCAAGGAAAAATGACCTCAGGTTCCGCTTTAATCAGAAACGCATTCGTTTTCAATTTCGAAAAGTACTGTTCATTTGGTCATTTTTCTATTTTCCAGGATTTTTGCCTAACTTCGGAAAGGCATAACTTCTTACACAAAACTCCGATTGCGACGCTTTACCACTCATTTTAAAGGGAAAAATAAGATCTATTTGCATACCAAATTTCAGGGAAAAGGTCAACCATTTGACTAGGGTCTTCATTGGTCAAAGTTTGGTCAAATCTAGACCATTTTTATCCCCTTTTTCACTAATTCTAACAGCATTTCGTTTTTCACTATAATCATACTATAATCACATGTAAAGCTATTCTATCATTAATATACATTCCAAAAAGGTTATCATATCATGTATTCATGATCATAGCATGTTTACATGGCTTGAAAGAGAAATGTTCAAAACCGTATAATACATTACATAATTCATAACTTCTTCAAGCCATGACTATTTCCTTTCCTTTCTCCTTGGCAGTAGTGGCACCTAGGATATCATGTTATAGGAGGAATGAGATTTCATAGAAATCCCAGTAGCATTGAACATACAACCATCAAGTCAACATGCATAAGATGTCATGCTACATGCAGTATAATAACATTTCTAGTCTTTATGCCATGCCATAATCATTCTGTATCCATGTCATCATATCATGGAGCATATAATCATTCTGGTCAAAACTCAATCATGCAAGAGCCAAGGCATACATTGCAAGGAGTTCACATCATCTGTACATAACATTCTCATGGCACATAAACACACATAGCAGATACACCAAATGCAGATCAACAAAATAATTGCAGTTCACGCTACCTCAATTCCACGCTTAACGTTTCCTCCTTATTCCCTTGCTGGAGATCCTCCTAGGTTTCCAGAAGAATTGCCTATCAACCATACAGTAAGGGTATGGTAAATTCCATATCCAGTATACCATTCTTTCTCAATATAATGCTACCCTTGTATCTTTCAATTTATAATTTCTGTATACCTTTCCTAAACCTTTGACCTTGGTTTGACCAAGCCTTAATCCTCAATTAAGGTCTTGGAATTCTTCCTTAATCCATGATTAATCATGCTTTCTTGGTTAATCACTAACCCTTAGTCCTTAATCCAATATTTAATTAAGGTCCTCAAGTCACATAGTCATAATCCTCTAAAATTAAATCACTAATCCCTTTTTGGATTAACCATTAATCATTCTCTAATCAACATGATTAACCATTAATCATTCCTTAATCAACATGACTAATCATAATTAAACATCCTTCAATTAGCATAACTAATCACTAATTAATTAGGGTAGCTAACCTTAATCACTTACTAATCCTTAATCAAATAACATGATTAATCTTAGCTATCACTAAACCATAATTAATCAAGGTAATTAATCCTAATCTTCCTCAAATAAATAATCAACTAAAAATAATTAACACTTAGGGAGATAAACATACCTTAATTAGCGCTTAATCGGCGATTAGAGGTGTTTAAGCTTGCTGTCTCTCTTTCTCTCTCTTCTTTCTTCCTTTCTCTCTCCTAGAACTCAAGAACACAAAATTCTCTCCCAACAAAACCTCTTGGCCGAAATCTTCATGGAAGGGGGGGTATTTATAGGCCTTGATATTTCAAAATGCCGAAAATGCCCTTCGGGAAAAAGATGCGATCTCGGCCGTCCATTTTTTTCTACTTTACACATGGACAAATCTTAGGGCACACACCATAAGAAAGTGACACATGTAGGGACACCTAATCACCATGTGATTTTCATGTGGAAAATAAATATTATTTTATTGTTTTGTCTCTTATTTCCCTTTATGCCCTTGAACAATTTGGAAAATTCCAACTTTGTCCTCCCCTTCTAATTTTGGCCGAATTATTGCTCTTAATATTGGAAAAATATGACTCATCCAATAATCAGTGCAATCCACTGATTATTTGTGTATTT
The DNA here is from genome assembly GCF_004799145.2 of Neltuma alba. Classification (NCBI taxonomy): domain Eukaryota; kingdom Viridiplantae; phylum Streptophyta; class Magnoliopsida; order Fabales; family Fabaceae; genus Neltuma; species Neltuma alba. The sequence goes on along the minus strand of NW_021634486.1, from coordinate 223,801 downwards.
CCGGTCCGATTTTCCAACAATCCTGTCCAATTTACTGTCACAAAATTTTGATTTCAACACCTCATTAAATTCCCCTCATTCCAAGGGTAATCCATGATTTTTCTCAAGTTCTATCTCCCTCTATAATTTTCTAAATTTTATTCTGTCAAAAATCACTATTCTACCGATAATAATTCGGTAATAAATATTCTTTAAGCTAACCTCTGTACATCCAAAGGTGGGAAATAATTTTATAAATTAGGATAATATGTCACATAATTTATCCATATTTTTCCTTGAATTTTTGAGGCCTCTATATATTTTAAATAATGGAAATTGGCTAATTTTCCTTAATTAACCAAAAATTCCAATAATTACAAATAATTTCCTGATAAATTATTTTTAATCTCATATTCATCTTCTAAGCCTCAAACATTATTCTGTACCCTCCTTTCTATTTTTCATGATTTTCTGGGAATTTTCAGGAAATTTGGACATTATTTCCAATACTACCCTTTCTTAACTGATCTTTTCAGAAATGACCGTTATGTCCCTATCCTGATTTTTCCTCATAGCCTGGATCCTCTACCAGTCTACTATACTACTTGGCCTTAGTCAGTCACAAATCATTCATCAGTTAGAATAAAATTATCAGGGTGTGACAAAAGGGACTTAGTAGCCTACCTTCTTTAGGCTACTTTTAGGGCTCTTGGGTCTTAAAATTGAGATGTGACAGTTCCCCTAGGTTGGCCGAAAATTGTCTCTTACAAGAGGGGAGAGGAGTTCTCTTTATAAGCCAAACCTTACTTGTTTGCTATCTAAGTTCACACTAATTACAATAGTTAGGTGTCAACTTGTTAATGCTTCTTACACTAATTCCAAGTTTTAAAATTAATGTAAATGTAATTAAAATGCAAGAGGATCAAAAGTCAAAATACTCTCCATAGGGAGCTTGACAAGTGGCGCAATATAGGCCATGTAAAAAGCAAGTGTACTTTTATACTTTATTGGTATACTTTATCAGTCCATTTTCTCAATCCCGATCTCGTGGAAGACTGAAATATTTGTCACATCACTTTTGTCTTATTCTACTATCTTTTCTCTCCTCTTTAATGCCTTCACATGTGTCATGATTACCTTACATGGTGTATTAATGAGCCATCATTACTTTTGTCTTTTCCTTAGATATTTTTTTCTATTTACTTGGTTCTCATTTGTCAGGATTTCTTCCTGGCTTTTTGGAGTTACAAAAATTCTTCTATTTGCTCCAAAAATTTCTTTTACCTTTAGAATTTTCTCAAGCCATAATACTTCCTTTAAGCCTCGTATAAAAATTATTCACTAAAATGCCCTTTTATCAGCATAATTGGCTTTTAACTATTTAACCTCATTTTTGTGTCCATTTTTTAGGTCTCTTGCTATTTCAAATAATTACCTCAAACGGTGTACTTTTACCGACTATAATCTTATAAATTCCATTTAAGTTGCTTCATGGGTATTTTCGTCATTTATCTTCACAAAAAGAGTCTTAGAATATCATTTCCCATTTGTTTGGGATTTTTCTAGAATTTTTTGTATACTTTCCATTTTTACTCTTATTGGCCGTAACTTTTGAATTTATGATTTAGTTCCTTCTTGGACTTAACCTCATAAAACATCTCTTTAAGGCTTCTAGGCCTAAACTTGGGATGTGACAATTCTTCCCCTTTTTAAAGAAATTTCATCCTCAAAATTTCATGGATAAACCTCTAGTTTGACTATCGCTGAGAGGTTACCTGAGGAGAATGTCTCTTCCTTTTCCTTATTTAGCATGCCTGAATATATCCTAATTAGGACTTATAGCTCCAAAATCTCAAATGGTCCTATATACTTTGGCATTAACTTTTTTTCTTTAATAGATCAACCTATGCCAGTAGTTGAAGAAACTCTTAAAAACATATGATCTCCAACCTGCAACTCTAATGGTTTCTGCCTATTATCGGCGTAACTTTTCTATCTACTCTGAGCCGTAAGCAACTTCTACTTGATTAGCTTTATTTGCTTAAAGGTTCGATCGATTATATTTGGACCTCAAACTTTCCTTTCTCCAAGTTCTATCTAGTAAATCAGGGATCTACACTTTCTCTTATACATAGCTTCAAACAGGGCCATTTGAAGGCTGGAATGATAGCTATTATTATAAGCAAAATTTTGCCAGTGGCTTGTACTCATCCCAATTTCCTTTAAAATCCAAAACACATGTCCTTTATCTTCCAGGATTTGGATTGTTCGCTCTGTTTGCCCATTCGTTTGTGAGTGATAAGTTGTATTGAGACTCAACTCGGTTTCCATGGCTTCTTGCATTATTTTCATAATCTGGACATAAACCTTAGGTCTCTATTTGACATGATGTCCTTTGGTACCCCATAAAGTCTAACGATCTCCTTAATGTATAACCTCGCTAAGTTTTCTAGCAAATAATTAACTTTGATTGCTAGGAAATGGGCTGACTTTGTCAATCGATCAACTATGACCCATATCACATTAGAATCTGACGACGTACGAGGAAATCCTATGATAAAATCCATAAAAATGCTATTCCATTTCCACTTAGGGAGATCTAGGGGTTACAGAAACCTTGACAGTTTCTAGTGCTCTATCTTTATTTTCTGGCACGTGAGGCATCTTGTCTCATATTCTATGACATCTTGTTTCATATCGGGCCATTAAAACATTTGCTTAAGGTCTTGGTACATCTTGGTCATTCCTGGATGAATCGTGTACTTACTCTTGCGAGCCTCATCCAAAGTTTGTTTTTTGAGACCATTTACTGGAAGGACATTGTCACATCTTCTTTATTACCTTATCACATATCAATTGGAACCATTTTAATCTGTTTCTCAAGGCTTAGGAATGAAAATTTTCAACTTCAATTTTTTCTATTTTTGGATTGTCCGTACACTGTTTATAAAATTTTGGCCAACTTTGAAAATTCATAACTAATTATAAAAAAATAAAAATAGGGCGGTAAAGCTTTCCATGAGTTCTTTAAGGAAAAGAATACTCATTGGCCTTAATTCCACCAGAAATAGCACCAGAATATTGGACAAGTTGCACTGTTCATACAGTCAATTTTTGAATTTCTAGTATTTTAGCCCAACTTTAGAAGGACATAACTATCAGCACAAAACTCCAAATTTAGTGATATACCACTTGATTTAAAGCTAAAAATGAGATCTACATGCCTATAAAATTTCAAGTTTAGATTCTATCATTTACTTATTATTTTGTGTGCCACAAGATTGCCCCTAGTTTAGGCATTTTTAACCCCTAATCACCTTTTTCTTGAGTTTTATTTCCTATTTCCTTGCATTACTTCATCCTAACACTTGATCATTCATAATTTCAGCATTAGGTCACATCATATGAATATATATACAAACATAATATCATCCATAATCCATTACAATATCATTATAAAACTCAACAAAATATTACATAACATTCCATAATGTTATGAGAACCATAGTGCTCCTTTAGCCCAATGCCAATTCTTTGCCTTTGTCCATGGATGAGCCACCTACTATTTGTGCATAATTGAACATAGAAGGAATGAGATTTCATGAAATTCTTAGCACTAATTGAACTATAATTTTTATGTAGATCAAGCAAGATACAGTATGACATGTTTTAGAACTTCAAGACATCCTCAAGTCACATAAAATCACACTTTGCATCATACCAAGAGAGGAACATCAACACTTTCACATTGACATAATTCCATGCATTTAGCCAAAGCACAAACAAATGTCACTCAAACAACACTATCACAACATAAGTTCCTTAATTCAAACAATTAACATAATCACATTAAACAAGCAAGATAAACACTCAAATTATAATTCAATACTACCTTTCTTTACTTGGACAATTCGGTCTCCTTAAGGTAATATGCTTCTCCTTGTTTCTTTTCCTTAAAGCCTATTAATCCAAGCATAAATACAAGCTATATTAACAAATTATACAACATAATTACAACACTTTATCCTAAATGTACATAACTCCCCCCCCCCTTTGCCTTGATTTTTAATAATATTATTCCTCCATTGAATTCAATGACTTCTTGACTCATTCCTACACAATTTTTCATGTAGAATTCAAATATCTAATTAGTTTTATAAAAATCAAACTCCTTCCTTCTCAAACAGCCTTGGCTGAATAGGGGTGTTTAGGTTTTTAAAATTTTCATTTTTGATTCCAGTGATTTTAAACACTTTCCTTTAGTCTATCCCTACACAAAAACACATTTTAAACCCATTTGAATCATCAAATCAAGGTGAAACAATCTCCTGCACCCCAAACTTGTCTTGGCCAAAATGAAGTATATAAAACTCCAACTTGGTTTTCATCTAAAAATCAAGCCATACACCACTTAAATACGCTTATGCCACTTCATATTTAAGGTTTCTACCCTTCCTTAAGGATCACATAATCAGGCCAAAATGGGGACACCATCTCCTCTTGAATTTCATGCCAAAAACCTAACCAAAACTAGCTTGAATCTTAACTATAGCAAGGCTCCAACATACCTTGTTGTACCTGATCGGACCAGAATGTCGCCCTTCGAGTAATCAAAATTGTTATTGCACTAGATAATGTGGTATAGGGCACAACCAATTGTTCTTCTTGAGGAGCACTTTATTAGAAAACAACCTAGATTAAATTGGTAATCAAAAGCATATTGATTTGGGTAAAGAAAAAGGGGGATTTTAATTATTCAAACGGTGGCGTAATAGATGTAAAATGTAAAGAAATAAATATTTTTGGTGTTTTCAAATGAATGAAGAAATTTTTTGGATTAAAGAGAAGTTAAGGTGAAATAGTCTTTTAATGAGGAAAACTCAACTATCACTGCTCTTAAATTGATTTGGAGTTTTAGAAATCTCTAAGTCTAAAGAAAACCCCAAGCAATCACTTGGGTCTAATGTGATGAAAACTCACTTTAATCAAAGTTAATCAATATATCTTAAAACATTGTTGAAAACCACTTAGAGCGTAAATAAATGGATGATGCAAATGTCCTCAGATTGTCAATCAACAACCACAGAATACCAAGTACATAGATTAATCATTAATAATCATTGACAATCAATTGAACACAAGGATCCAAAACTGATATATTTATATAAATAATCCAACATTAAACAACATCCAATCCAAATATATTTCAATATCTAAACACAAGATTTACAATCATAAACCAAGTCTTACATAAGTGCAAAAATATCTAAATCTAGAAATGTTCAACACAAAATTAAGCACAGGTTTAGACTAATAACTCCCCTATTAAGTCCTTGAGCTTAAGCTTTGTCTTTTATTACCAAGAGGCTAAAGATTTAGCCTCTCATATCTTCAAAGTGATCGCAATAGCTCTAGGTATGAACATCCATGAGTGATGATAAAAATAGGGTTGGAAAAATGGAGAAGAAGATGGTTGGAGTGGTTTAATCGGTTCAGAATTGCAGAAAATAATGAAGAAGTGAGGAAAAATGAAGGTTTGGGGTCTATGATCAATAGAGGCTTGAGAGGAAATGACAGAGGCTCATCCCTTTGCAAATCTACAAAATGGAGGAGTGTGTCTTCGCGGTGGTTACCCGCTTTAGATGTAGAAGCTAAGAAACCTATTCCAAAATGCACAGTTTCACTTAACACACTCAGGTTGCGACCTCAAAATCTAAGATCGCAACTTGGCGGCCCATGTCGTGACCTCAGAATCTCATGTCACGACCTGGGAAGACAGAGAGAATTCAATCTTGACCTAGCTCCAAAACACATAGCACTCCAAAAGTCCATGTCGTGACCTGGGGAGACATAGCACTCCAAATCTTGCATTTTGGTCCTTATGACTTTGTGGCTCCATTAATGCTCCATCTTGGGCCTTAGGTCCTTTTCCAATTGCCTAAAAATCACAACAAAGAGCTTTGTAAAGTCTAACTAATTAAAGACCAAGGCAATTACAATTAAGGAGGGAAAATTGGCCCTTTTTACCCCTTAAATAGCAAAATGCAATGCATGAACCAATGAAATCACGTGGATATAAATGCATGCATAATGAGGGTAAAAGTATTGTAAAACATCAGAAAATGCTTTAGAAAACCATATAAAGATTAGGTTCTATCACTCCCCCACCCTTGAAGCTTTGTACTCCTAGACAAAGACTTGAATCATTCCAAAAAAAGTACAGGCACAATCAAGGAAACCAGTATGCTCAAAAATGAGCTTAAGAACTAAATAATCAATACCCCTTAGGAAAACAAAAATGATAACATGAATAATGCCAAGTAATTAGATACAAAGTGCAATTGACTCTAAATGCATGAACAACAGAGATTCGCTCAAGGGATGTAAGTGTTTTAACTCACTCTTCTCTCCTCATCGAGGTTCTTTTCACTCAAAATTCAAGTAATAAACATCCTACCATAAGCTTGCAATAACTCTAAAAATCTCCACTACTATTCAGCATTCATGTTAGGAATCAAGAGCGCTTTTAGGGTTTTAGTGATGGAAAGGAGCGATAGAAAGGAAATATGGTGAAATTGAGTGTCAAGAATTAAAGTAATGTGAGTCAAATATCATCTATTCTTAAACAAAAAAGTTCAAATTCTAACCTTCTACCACCAAGGGAATACTTTATTTAACTTTATTTTGTTGTTATAGTATAAGTTTGTAAATATGTACCCTTTTTTTCACTTTTCTTTTCTTTTTATCTTCCTTCTTTCTTCTTCTTTTCACTCTCTCTCTCTCTCTTTTCAAACTAATATTCCCAATAAAGACCCATGAAGGTTAGAAAATCTCAAATGTAAAGATGAAATAAACTCATGTGACAGTTGTAGTTTAAACACTCAAAATGTGAATGAAATAAAGGAAGTGAAGGATTAAAAGGGTTGAACAATAGATAAATATTTATGAATTATGTTTGGGTGGAAGGGTGTAAAAAAGAATACCTTTATCATATTCAAAAATCATAAACGCGCAAGTAATTTTAACCAGGAGCTAAAACAAGTTCTAGGGGATGCAAACCAATGAATAATCACTCAATTTAGGAATTAATGCTCAAGAATATCCTTCCAACAAAGGTTTCATATCTCAAATGCTCATACACAAAGTTTCAATAAACATCACCAAGCAATAGGACACTTATCATAAAAGAGAACCACAGGACGATGATTAAAAAGATCAAAATAATCACTTAAGAATATACTTGGATCTCGAAGGTACCCATAAAGTCTTAGAGAAGTCACTTTCAAAATCAAGAATTCTTAAAGATTCAAGAATGGCATGGCTTTTGAAAAAGCTGTTTGAAGCAATGAGGTTAGATTAAAAAGGCAATGATTTGCTTGAAAAACATGCAAAGGTATGTAACTTAGAAAGGTTCATTCCATACAACATTGCAAAAAGTAAAGAGAAGGAAAGTGATGCACAGAAAAAAGATCTAGGTCACGACCTGAAAATAGCAAAGTCACGACCGGCACATAGAGAGCACCAAGTTAGGGACAGGAGGTTGAGGTCGTGACTAGGAATCAGTGAGGTTATGACCTGGTTGCACAAAAAGCCCTCCCCGTCAAAACCATATCTTAGGTCATGACGTGGCTTTACAGAAAGCTACTAAACGAAAAAATTTCAAAGCCTAATCAATTTCAACTAGTAAAACCTTTTCAGCAAGCACCAAAATAGTCAAAGATGATCCAAGTCACAGCAACTCACCATCTAAAATCAATTCAAAGCCAAAGAATGCTGATGAAAGATTGGATTTCGAAAAAGATTTTCCAAAAATTTGCCAAAAAATTGAAGTAAACGCAGGAACAATGCAACACTAGCAATGCAACAATGCCAAATAAATCCCTCCCCCATAATTAAACTTGACACTATCCTCACTATCAAAGGAAAAGGGGAAAAAAACAGCTGCAACTATAAAATAAGCACAAAAAACCAACCATTTATTACAATAAAGTTTGAATACATCAAAGTGAAACTTTTAAGTACAAAGTTATAGGATAGAGCAACAGAAACAAGGGAAAAAACTTGAAAACAAAAGACTCTAAGCGGAAAAGCTCTCAATCTTCTTCCTCTCTTCTCTCCTCGTCTTCTCCAACGTCATCTCCTCCCACTTTAGCAGCAACGGCAGTGGCAGAAAAGGACTGATCCCTAGTAAATTAGCTCGTGGCAGGAATAGAACTCTGCCAAAAAGCTTACTCATAGCCCAGAGGGAAAGCAATCTTTTGAGCTCTGTCCATTTTTACCATTAGAGGATCTACGAATCTTTTCCTTTCACATTTATTGGCCATAGTAATAGCCCTCTACTCTTGGAGTTCCTCGCTCAGATTAGTCACTTGCTGGCTAAGGGTAGCTATCTGCTCACTTAAGGAGGCGAGGGTAAAACTAGAGCCACCCCCAGCTGCCTCTTCCTTAGGCTCCTCTTCCACCACTCTCTTTCCCCTCTTTCTACTTTTGTTCACTTTTGAAGTAACGTAACATCTGGTGGTGGTGGGCTCCAGGGTCAGGTCAGTCTTATGCCTTGGGGTTGCAATTTGATTTGACCGTGTCAGCCTTGGGGTCAAATGCAAGAAATTTACCAAATTGCAAGGATTATAGCACAATAATGCAACCCAGGTTGTGTTCACTTTTGGGAGCTTTTATTGATGACCTAAGCTAGACTAAATGCCATGCAATGCAATGAAAGGGGGTTTTGGGTTTTTAAGATTAAACTGAATTGTGACTAAACCAAATGCAATGAAAATAAACCTAAGCTACTGTATTTTTGGTATTTTTGGATAAAATGATGATGGAATGGAAATGGATGATAGGAAATCTCTTGAAAATGGTTTTAATGGCAATCATAGTTTACTTAAGATATTGGGACTTCGATAAAATTATTAGGTTTTCTAGAATAACAACATCAATAACTCACTAAGTCCAATGTTTAAATCAATGAACTTCATTAATGAAAACATTGCTAAGCTCTCCTAAAGTGTAATTTGTGAATGATCATGCAATTAGTTCATTGCAACCCAAAATCAACTCAATATCAAAACATAACCATGCAAGATGAGAGAGAATCAAGAGAGTTACAAGGAAACATATATGTAATTACATATATTGAAGCATAGAATTCAACATTAACCAATCCAAACTACAAATGTAAATCATTAACCAATGATTATAGTAACAATCCTAAGTTTCTAACTAAGAATTTACAACTCCTAGACCTAGAAAGCCATAAATACATAGCCAAAAACTGAAAACTGAAACCAAACTCCCCTTTGAAGTCATGGAAACTGATGCCACTCTACCATCTTCAAGAGTTGATAAACCCTAGCCCTCCATAGCTTTAAGAAAAGCTCTAACCAGAGTGAATCTGTCAACTATAGTAGTTGGGAATGGAAAAAAATGAAATGGGATGAAGAAGAAGTGGAGGAAATGGATGGGGAAGAAGATGGAAGTGGAGAGGCAAGAAGATGAGAGAATAGAGGTGTTGGAGATGAGAGAATGGAGTGTTCATCGAAAATAGGGTTTCTAAGGGTTTTAGGGGTCAATCTAGGTCTGATCATACAAGTAAAGGTCCATTTTTGTGTTCTGGATTTGAATCTGACGTTACTGATACGAAGGAGTTGGTCGTGGCAAACTCAAAAGTTTACCGCGGCGAACTATCACAGAAAAGAGCTTAAGTATGATTTTGATAATTGGACACGCCGAACTTAAAAGTTTGCCACAGTGAACTATTCTAGAAAGGAACTTTAATGAAATTCTAAGAGTTTGCTGCGGTGAACTTAAAAGTTTGCCATGGCGAACTATTTTAGAATAGTCACTGATATACATTTTCAGACTTTTTGCCACAGCACAACACTTTCTTGGCCGTAACCAATTATTCCAGATTCAATATTTTGACTTCTCATGTTGTGTAATGCTTTGGTCTTTAATCTTGGCTCTAATTCTTAAGTGTCTTACAATGAAAAGCAACAATTTGAAGAATCAATTGTCCTAGAAATTAATTGAATACAAATAATAACCACTTATGACAATTTTACCCTAAAAAAGACACCAACTCAAAGCAAGGACTCTTAATCTAAATTAAGCATAATTATCATCAAAAGGAGCCAAAATCTATAATAAAAACCCTTAAAATGATATGAAATAACATAGAACAATTGGGTTCAATTAAATCCCTCGCACTTAAACCTTTGTACTCCTAGACAAAGGCAATACAAAACCAGAGCAAGAGAAGAACATTGATACAAATGGGAACCCCTATGAATTCAATGTAAGAAAGCAGTAGTGTTATTAACCCAACTCTTCAAACAAGCAATTATAGTAATCTAAATTAATGACAAGGGATTAAAGTAGAGTACAATCAATGCAATGGAAATGAACAAAAAAGAAAACACTCAAAATATAAACCATTTCACTCTACTCACCAAGTTGGGGTAATTCTCTCTCAAATCCACTTGATCAACAGTTTACCATAACCTTGTTAAAATCCTACCTCTCCGCTTTTAATGCATGAATGCAATGATCAAGAGGACTTTTAAGGTTATGATGAATGGAAAGAGCTAAATGAAATGAGATGAGGTGAAAAGATATGAAATGATTAAGCACCAAGCATTTTAGAAAAGATTTCCAACTAACATTTACTCTATTTCTCTAAAAGCACAACTTTGTTCTTCAAACCACCAATGAACTACCTTATTTCAAAACTTTATTCTTTTGGTACCATTTTATTTTTTATCTTTCTTTCTTTGGCTTTTCTCAACATTTTCTTTTAATTCTTTGCCTTTTCTATTTCTTTTCTCATCATTTTTTTTGGCAATTCTAAACCCAAGAAGACAAAGTTTAAAACATCATGAATGTAATAGTAAAGTATTGTTAGACGCTTAAATACACAATGCATGCTTTGGCACTTAATAAAAGATAAAGGCTCAAATATCTAACAATGGATGAAATTGTGAGGGTTTGTGTTTGGGATGTAAGGGTTTAGAAAAGAATGCCTCTATCATGCTCACGACATTAATGCAACTAAATTTTGAATAAGGACTAGAACAAGTTCTGGAAAGTAGAAAATATAAGTGGATGCACACATATGAATGAAAATTAGGCTCAAAGAATCTTCCAACAAGGCTAAATCTCAAATGCCCATGGACAAAGATTAATTATACTCCAAGTTAATCACAATACATTAACTCAATCAATCTAAAAGCAAGCTTGAAGAATTGTGGCCAATAAAACTAAAACAATCAACTTTGAGCAAATAGCAATTCTCATGAGTATTAATACAAGTTCAAAAACATTTACCAAAGTCCAAGAATACACAAATTCAAGTGTAAGTTAATTGAAACAAAAAATTTCAAAAATTTTGACTCAAAAATCTTCATATTAAATTCAAAAGTCAATCAAAATTTTGAAATTTTTTTAGAAAACCAGATTTTCAATAAACACAGAAAAACATAACACAATCACTGAATATCAATCCCTCTCCCACACTTAAATCTTGTATTGTCCCCAATACAAAACTCAAGTGCAACCTAAGATCAAAATAAGAGAAACCAAAACCAAAAAGGCAGGAAAAGAAAAGAAAAGAAAACAAACTACTTTTACTATTAGCTATGTCCCTTCCCCACACTTATCTCACAAAACAAGCAATAATTTAAAGGATAAGAGTTTAGGAAGGAAAGGGACAACCTTAAGGATAAAACCTCTTTAGATTCTTATAGGAGAAGTTCTCATCCCGGATGAGAAACATGCATTTTTTCCATGTGTTCACTTCTCCTTTATTGATCTTTCTTAGTAGTGGTGGTGCGGAGTCCTGCAAGCAAGTAGAACCAACAGCAGTACCACATCCAAAAATAGGAACATGAAGAGAATGAAAATGAAATAAAGACAGTTTAGAAGTTAATCTCTCCAAGTAACTATCACAACCAAGAAAGTCAATAACACTCCCATCAGTAGGAGTCAAACTTTTATTTAAATTTTTGAAACACTCAAGCTCATGCGAAGTGGAAGCTGAAGAATCCAACTAATAGTTGTTGGAGTATAGTACATTACTATCACATTCACAAGAGGCAATGTTTAAAGAGGGAGAAAAGAAAGAACAAAAAGATTTATATAAGCTATTATTTATAAAGTAAGATAAAACTTGTTGGAAAGACTTATTGATATTCATGATTTTATCTATTAAAACTTTAAAGCCTTTCTTAACATTATTAGAAGCTACGAACTCATTGGAATTATCATGAATTTGATTCTTAAGTCAATGGTTAGGTTTACATTTTTCCACAGAATCATCTTCCAGGCAATTCACATCAACATCATGCTTTATTTTTTCAGCACTTTCAGTACTAGAAGGTAATGCACACACTTTACCAAAGTTATGCTTTTGCAACTCAACAAGTATATCATTTTTGTTATCAATGCAATCTATGCATATAGTGTGAACATTGCAAGAACAAGATAAAGGTTTATTCAAACTAGAATCAATTTCACCATCCAATCTAGCACTAGAAAGAGAAGCATGTTCTTTACACAAAGAAGTAGTGACAGTACAAGCAACATCATCAACTAAACAACTACTATTAGAAGTGTTCAAGTGAGAATTTTCATTGTTAAACATCTGAGGAGATTCAACTATGATTTCTTCATCCACCTCATCATCACTCACATTATTAATAACTTCAACAGGAATAATAATTATAGAAGAAGGAACAATATGCTCAAGAAGAGGAGCAAAATTACCTGATATAGGGCACAAATCCTTGTGAGTTTGTAGATGTTCTTGCTTCATCTTGACAGCTTGTGTAAGAAAATCTAGATGCTTTAATTCATCCTTCCCAATCTCTGACTCAATTTATGTTATATCACTCAAGAACTTGTTCAATGCACTCTTACATTTTTCTAACTCTTCCTCTGATTCCTTAGAGATTCCAGATATTCGTGCTTCTTTAAGTAAGCCATGGTAGTATGAATTCAAGTGACCATACGCTTCCCTTAAAAATCTTATCTGGTCATTCTTAGGAATAGTGAGAAATGGGTTAAGTTTACTGAATTGATATTCATGAGATTGGGGAAGGGGTTGGTACATGGATTGGGATAAGGGTTGGTGGTAGCATTCATTTGGTAGAGGAGATGGTTCAAAGGAGGGATTATGCAGTGAGAATGGTTCAAGGTATGAAGTGTGACATAGATGAAATGATGGTGATGGTTCATGAAATGGTTGGTGAGATGAGGAAGTGTATTGGTGGTAGGGTTCATGTTATGGAATGTTTGGCTCATGTTATGGATGGTGTTCAAAGTGTTCAAAGTGTGGATTGTATGGTGGAGGTGATAAGTCATAATGTGGTTCTGGTGGTGGATATTGATTTAGGTGTGAATGGAATAAAGAGATATGGTAAGGGGACTATAAAGGGTTATTCATCCACTCATGGCCATAGTTATGATAAGGATAGGGTATATCATATCCTTGATAAGTCCCACCATGTTCTTTATGATCAAAGTGTGCTCGACAAAGATCCAATTCTTACTGTATGAAATTAAATCCTTGAGAGAAATAATCACCCATCAGAGTGTTGTTGCCTACAAAAGAGAAAGGGTGATCAGATGGACCTAAATTATTATTAAACCAAGCCATAAGAAAGATAAACAATCAATTCCCAAAGAGTTTTTAAGTCTAACCTAAAAAGAAACAGGGTAAGAAGCTATTTTTTTTTTTTAACTAGGAACCCTTCGCCACGACAAAGCTATCCAGAAAAGGAGAATGCGATTTGGTGCAACATGCTACGCCGCGGCGAAACACAAAGTTGGTCGCGCGAAGGTGTTTCGAGAGGGATTCTCACTGAAATCTAATAAGTTGGCCGCGACGGAACAAGGAGTTGGCCATGGCAAAGTGTCACAAACAATGAGAAAACCAGAACAATGTAGCAAAAACACAAAGCAGCAAAAACTCAAAAATGCAAAGAATGCTATGAAATGTATGAAACTATATGGAAAAATTAAAATCAAAATGAAGATCTTTGTTTGTATATCTCAAAATTTTTATGCAATGCAAAACCTATTATACACAATGCAAAATGTAACCTAAGAGGCTCACAAAACCCTAATCAACCAAAGTTGACAATTAACTAGCCTAGGGAACCACTTAATGGCTCCCTAACAACGGCGTCATTGATTTGACCGTGTCGTTACACCTTAGGGTCAAATACAAGAAATTTACCAAATTGCAAGGATTGTAGCACAATGATGCAACTCGGGTGGTGTTCACTTTTGGGAGCCTTTATTGATGGCCTAAGCTAGACTAAATGCCATGCAATGCAATAAAAGGGGGTTTTGGGCTTTTAAGATTGAACTGAATTGTGACTAAACCAAATGCAATGAAAATAAACCTAAGCTACTGTATTTTTGGTATTTTTGGATAAAATGATGATGGAATGGAAATGGATGATAGGAAATCTCTTGAAAATGGTTTCAATCGCAGTCATAGTTTACTTAAGATATTGGGAGTTTGATAAAATCATTAGGTTTTCTAGAATAACAACCTCAATAACTCACTGAGTCCAATGTTTAAATCAATGAACTTCATTAATGAAAACATTTTTAAGCTCTCCTAATGTGTAATTTGAGAATGATCATGCAATTGGTTCATTACAACCCAAAATCAACTCAATATCAAAACATAATCATGCAAGATGAGAGAGAATCAAGAGAGTTACAAGGAAACAAAACATAACCATACAAGATGAGAGAGAATCAAGAGAGTTACAAGGAAACATATATGTGACTACATATATTGAAGCACAGAATTCAACATTAACCAATCCAAACTACAAATGTAAATCATTAACCATGGATTACTGTAACAATCCCAAGCTCCTAACTAAGAATTTACAACTCCTAAACCTAGAAAGCCATAAATACATAGCCAAAAACTTAAAACTGAAACTAAACTCCCCTTTGAAGTCATGAAAACTGATGCCACTCTACCATCTTCAGGAGTTGATAAACCCTAGCCCTTCATAGCTTCAAGAAAAGCTCCAACCAAAGTGAATCTATCAATTATAATAGCTGGGAATGGAGAAAAATGAAATGGGATGAAGAAGAAGTGGAGGAAATAGATGGGGAAGAAGATGGAGGTGGAGAGACAAGAAGATGAGAGAATACAGGTGTTGGAGATGAGCGAATGGAGTGATTCGTCAAAAATAGGGTTTCTAAGGGTTTTAGGGATCAATCTGGGTCAGATCATAGGAGTAAAGAGTCCATTTTTATGTTCTGGATCTGAATCTGACGTTACTAATACGAAGGAGTTGGCCACGATGAACTATCATAGAAAAGAGCTTTAGTAAGATTTTGATAGTTGGCCGTGGCGAACTCAAAAGTTTGCCACAGCAAACCATTCTAGAAAGGAACTTCAATGAGATTCTAAGAGTTTACCGCGGCGAACTTAAAAGTTGGCCACGGAAAACTATTCCAAAATAGTCACTGATGCATATTTTCAGACTTTTTGCCACAGCACAGCACTTTCTTGGCCGCAACCGACTATTCCAGATTCAATATTTTGACTTCTCATGTTGTGCAATGCTTTGGTCTTCAATCTTGGCTCTAATTCTTAAGTGTCCTACCATGAAAAGCAACAATTTGAAGAATCAATTGTCCTAGAAATCAATTGAATACAATTAATAACCAATTATGACAATTTTACCCTAAAAAAGACACTAACTCAAAGCAAGGACTCTTAATCTAAGTTAAGTATAATTATCATCAAAAGGAGCCAAAATCTATAATAACAACCCTTAAAATGATATGAAATAACATAGACTAATTGGGTTCAATCACTATTCCATTTGCAGTGCAAAGATCAGTGATCAAATAGGGAAATACCAGAAGAGTTCGGATATTAGTCACACAATGAGACATCTGATCACAGGCAATGATAGAAACATCAACTAGCTGCTTGGTCATGAGGAGATACATGAGCAGGGCGCCCTCTTCAAAAACATCAGAAATGTGAGCTACCGCTATCACATTGTAGGACATAAAGTTCAACCAAATCCTTGCCTTATCGTTCATATGCTTCTGCTCAAAGCAATTTCTCCTATTCTTCTTAACAGTCTAGCCAGCTCTCTCAACTCCTATAGTTTGGAAAACCTCATTCCAAGGGACTTCATCAAGCCTGACCTTATAGTGCTGGAAATGACATTTAAGAACCATAGGCAACTTATAGAATTTCCTTACAGTCTCCTCACCAACTGTGAACTTCTTGCCCCTGATCCCTAAGACCATATTCAAAGCGAAACAGGCGTAAAACTCCTTGACCAAGGTTAGGTTGACCTTGGCCCTCTTCTTCATAAGCTCCTTAAACCCATGCTCCATTACCAGCTTGTAGAAGTAGTACTCATTGGTTTCAGGGAAATGCTGCTCTTAAACAACCACTCTATTGGCAAACATACTCACTGTTGCTAACCTTGCAAGGGTTTGTCCATCACGGGAGTGAGACCTTCTTGAGCTTGAAGATTCGGGGTTCTTTGTGTGAGGTATCTGAGCATAAAGTAAAACACACAATAAATAACCAAAGTAAACACACAAACTAAAACAAACCTAAACAAAAGAAACTAAAGCCTACACTAAGCCTAGAAACCACATACTCCCCCACACTAAGCCTACAGCTACCCCTCAGGCTCACTTTGAAAAAATCTTAAAATTTAGAATTGAAAGAACTTACAGTTTAAAACCATTAGGAAAATCTTGTCAAAATCCAAGCTTTCTACTTTTTCAATTGCCCAAAACCAAGTTTTTTAAAAGCCATAACAGGCTAGAGTCAAATTCTATTAAGAAATTTTAGTCTGTAAACAATAGGGGTGGATTAGAAGTTCAAAAACTCCTTTGTGACCTCAGGTTATGACCTGGGAACAACAAGGTCGCGACTTGGTTGCAAAAATTCAGAAAACACAGAATTCACACAGTTCATTCAGAAACTAAACTGTCACGGCAAATGTGATCCCAAGCAAGTACAAAGCCAGTTTAACAGCAGTCCAACCATTTATTCCAAACTCCACTCAATCAAAATCAAAACCTAAACAAGAGTAACACTTACTAACCCTAGAAAATGTAGAAACTAAACCCAAAACTAGATAAAGCAACAAGAAAAATAGAGCAAACCTTAAAAGAGTGAAAGGACAGAAGAATTGCATGTAAGAGTGGGGAGATGGCTTGATTTCGAACTGCAGGAGGAAAATTCCAGAGGTAGAAAAGCAGTGGTGCTCAGATGTAGAAGAGAGACTGGAGTTTGGGGGATTAGGGAGTAGAGGAGGATCAAACCATTATAAAGGAGTAGAGTAGTTTCAACTTTGAGAAAAAATTAAAAAGATGTGGTTACAATGGAGTAGGGGAGCCGCAACTTCAGAGATGGTGATTAAGCTCAAGTTATTATTATCTTTTCATTACATTATCCATGATTTTGTGGTATTTTCTGGCCCTTTTTAATGATAATTGTGCTTAATTTAGATTAAGAGTTCTTACTTTAAGTTAGTGTCTTTTTGAGGATAAAATTGTCATAATTGGTTATTAATTGTATTCAATTGATTTCTAGGACAATTGATACTTCAATTTGTTGCTTTCTATTGTAGGACACTAGAGATTGGGGCCAGAATTGAAGAACTTAAGGCACAAGAAGCAAGAGAGGAGACTCTGCCTCAGTTCACCGCGGCACACTTCTGCTTTCGTCGCGGCGAACGTCGTTGTTGTCAAAGAAGCAAAGCTCTTTGCCATGGTTCACCGCGGTGAACCTATGTTTCGCCGTGGCGAACCCCTCGTATTAGCAAATTTTAGACATGACCATTTCGGGAAAATCTGACCTACCCACCTCCAGGAACTGACCCATACACATCATTTTCGGGTTATAAACCCTATTTTGGGTATGGTGAGGTCAGACCCTGATTATTCAGCCACCACCTACGTTTCTATCATCATCTTCTCTCATCTTTCCCACAGAACCCTAATCCTCCATCTCCATCTTCTTCACCTTCCATTTTCCTGCACTTCTTCTTCATCCACCCTCATTTCCTTCATCTCCTGACCATTATGGCTGAAGATTTACCTCTGGTTGGAGCTGATTCCAAGGCTATAATGAGCTAAGCTTTTCAACTCTTGAAGATGGTGGAGTAGCATGAGTTCCCAAGCTTCAAAGGGGAGGTTTAGTTTTAATCTTTAGTTTCTAGCTGTGTTTATGATTTCCTAGGTCTAGGAGTTGTAAAGTCTTAGTTAGGCACTTTGATTAATTCTGTAATCAGTGGTTACTGATTATCTATTGTAATTTGGATTGATTGATGTTAAACTATGAGTTTAAATATATGTAGTTGCATATATGCTTATTGTAACTCTCATGATTCTCTACTATCTTGCATGGTTGTGTTTAGGTACGGAGTTGATTGTGTGTTACATTAAGCCAATTGCATGATCATTCCAAATTTACACATTAGGGAAGCTAAACAAAGTTTTCATTAATGAGTTCATTAATGAAAGCTTTGGACTCATTGAGTTAATGAGGTTCTTATTAAGAAAACCTAATGATTGTGAAACTCCCAATATTTAAGTGAACTATGATTGCCAACAAAACCATTTTCAAGAGATTTCCTATCAATCACTTCCATTACATCATTATTATCTTAAAAACTCCAAAAACATTGTATCTTAGATTTGTTTTCATTGCATTCAGTTTTGGCACATTTCATTAAATGTTAAAAACCCAAAAACCCCTTTTCATTACTTTGCATAGAATTTAGTCTAACCTAGGTAATTAATTAAGGCTCCCAAAAGAGAAACGACCCGAGTTTGCATTATACTGTATAGCTTGGAATTTATTTTTGAGTGAGAACCCCAAAGCGAACGATGAAAGGCTCTCTTCAAGTGGCGCTCAAGCCCTAACTGTCCCACCTAAGGATGAAACTAATCAACTCCTACAAAATATGATGGCCTTAATGAAGGAAGAAAGGGCTGCTAACGCTACTCAGTTCAACTCCTTAGCTTCACTAATTCAACAAGACTCATCCAAGAATGATGCTAGATTTAGTGCTTTGGAAAAGAGGATGGAGCAATGGGAGACTAAATCTGAGAACATTAACTCCTATTTAACTCAGTTGTCCAACAACATGAGTGAGCAACAAGCAAGGAGCAGTGGCGTAATCCCTCCAACACTGTTATCAATCCTAAGGGCTTGAATGCTATTACCCTTAGGAGTGGGAAGCAAGTGAAATTCAAAGAAGAGGAGATCTTGTGTGATGAGCTGCCATAAGCACCTTCAAAAGAAAAGCATTCTGAAAGCTCTAAGGAGAAGAGGCTAAAGCTGAAAGAAGCCTCAAAAGAACATGATGGCAAGGGGACAACTGTGGAATCTGAGCCAAGCAATCATGGAGCCTCAAGCAAGGAAGGTAAGGAGGTAAACATCAATGAACTACCTTTCCCTAATGCTTATTTGAAAAATGTGAAAATGGGTAAGGAGAGGCAAGATCATGAGTTGCTTGAGACATTTAGGAAG
Source organism: Neltuma alba (assembly GCF_004799145.2). Taxonomy (NCBI): domain Eukaryota; kingdom Viridiplantae; phylum Streptophyta; class Magnoliopsida; order Fabales; family Fabaceae; genus Neltuma; species Neltuma alba. The sequence goes on along the minus strand of NW_021634486.1, from coordinate 204,273 downwards.
GTAGAAGTGAATATACCCTTGCTTGACCTGATTAAAAAGATTCCTAAGTATGCTAAGGTCTTAAAAGAATTATGTACTCAAAAGAGGAGATTTAAACCTAATAAAAGAGTCCAATTACCCTCTAATGTGTCTACTTTGTTTAAACCCCAAATTCCTGTAAAGTGTCAAGACCCTAGATCTTTCACTATCCCTTGCACTATAGGAAAGGTTACTATAGAGGGAGCCTTGTTAGATCTAGGTGCAGCCATTAATGTCATGCCTAAGTCCGTATACACCTCTCTAGGAGTCAAGACTCTTAAGTCTACCACTGTTGTGCTCCAACTAGCTGATAGGACTATTAGGTATCCTGAGGGCATTATTGAAGACATTTTAGTCCAAGTTAAGGGATTGGTGTTTCCTGCTGATTTTTATGTGCTTGACAAGTGTTTTGAACGTGTTAATGATACTACACTCATCCTTGGTAGACCTTTCTTAAGGACTGCTAATACCATGATTAGCATAAAAGAGGAGGGCACTATAACTATGGAGGTGGGTGATAATAAAGTTTCTCTTAACATGTATAAAGCAATGAAACATCCTTATGAGGACTATTCACTTTTGGGGGTTAACATGATAGACATTGCTGTTGAGGATGCATGCTCTGAAGTTGAATTGCAAAATGACTCTTTCTATTCTGATATTTACACTGATGAATCTATTCATGAGGATGAATCCATTTCTTCTTTTTCATCTCTTTACTCTACACCTTCTTTTTGCTCATGTGGTGGTGATGTTACATGCCTTAATTGTACTGTGTTTAATTGTATGCTTTCCATCCCACATGCATTTTCTGTTTCCTCCCTTGACTCCAAAGTAGACTTTGATTCCTCTATTATCAGTAATGATTCCCTTAGGGAAAGGTTTCCTGTTGTTATTTCAAAAATGGAGGAAGGAGTCATGGAGAAGTATCCCTCTAAGGAGGTTGTTGTAGATCAACTAGAAGTTGGTTCAACACTTGGAGAGGAAGCTAACTACAAGGTTGAGGAACTTTCACTGGTTGAAGGAAAGGGGAGTAATCTGTTCTCTCTTAAACTTCATAAATTGATACCTTCTATTGTGCAACCACCTACACTTGATTTGAAACCCCTACCCTCTACTTTGAAATATGCTTTTCTAGAGTCTGATGAGCGATTACCTGTCATTATAGCTAACTCCCTGTCTAAGGTTGAGGAAGAAAGACTCCTTACTGTATTGAGAGAGCATAAGAGGGCTATTCGGTGGACTTTAGCGGACATTCCGGGGATTAGCCCAGCCATTTGCACACATAGGATCTTGCTTAGTGAAGGTTCCAAATTAGTGAGACAACCCCAGAGAAGACTAAACCCCCTGATTCTTGATGTGGTTAAGAAGGAAATTACCAAACTTCTAAGTGCTAGGATCATCTATCCCATATCTGATAGTGAGTGGGTTAGTCCGATACATGTAGTACCTAAAAAGAGTGGGGTTACTGTGGTTAGAAATGATAGGGATGAGCTTATTCCTACAAGAGTTCAGAATTCCTGGCGTGTGTGCATAGATTATAGAAAACTCAATGATGCCACATGAAAAGATCATTTCCCTCTTCCTTTCATAGACCATATGCTTGAGAGACTTGTAGGCAAATCTCATTACTGTTTTCTAGATGGTTTCTCTGGGTACTTTCAAGTACCTATTGCACCAGAGGACCAAGATAAAACTACTTTCACATGTCCTTTTGGTACCTTCGCCTATCGTAGGATGCCTTTTGGGTTATGTAATGCTCCAGGGACTTTCCAACGTTGTATGATGGCTATATTCTGTGATTTCTTAGATGGAAGTCTTTATGGATGATTTTACTGTTTATGGTGGTTCTTTTGATGATTGTCTTGCTAGTCTTGAAAAAGTTTTAAAAAGATGCATTGAAAAGAATTTGATTTTAAACCTCGAAAAGTGTCATTTTATGGTCAATGAAGGGATAGTGCTAGGACATTTGATTTCTAAAAAGGGAATTAAAGTTGATAAAGCTAAGATTGAGGTTATATCTTCTTTGCCTTATCCTGCTTGTGTTAAAGATATTAGATTATTCTTGGGTCACGCGGGATTTTATAGGCGGTTTATAAAAGATTTTAGCAAGATTGCTTTACCTCTCTCAAAGCTTTTACAAAAAGATGTGAAATTTGATTTTGATGATTCTTGTAGAGTTGCTTTTGATGATTTAAAGTCTAAACTCATTTCTCCTCCTATTCTTGTTGCACCTAACTGGACTTTGCCCTTTGAAATTTCATGTGACGCTTTTAATTTTGCTGTAGGAGCTATGTTAGGCCAGAGGGAGGAGAAGCTCTCAAGAGTCATTGCTTATGCTTCGAAAACACTGGATGCAGCTCAAGTTAACTATACAACAACAGAAAAAGAGCTATTTGCAGTTGTTTTCGCTTTAGAGAAGTTTAGGCCTTACTTGTTAAACTCTCATGTGACTGTTTTCACTAATCATGCAGCTGTTCACTATGTTCTTAAGAAACCACAATCTAAGCCAAGATTGATTCGGTGGGCATTACTTCTCCAGGAATTTGACATTGAAATAAAGGATCGAGCAGGGGCAGAGAACCATGTAGCCGATCACTTAAGTAGGCTACCAGATGATACACGGGGAGTAGACTCTTCTGAACTCGCCTGTGATTCCTTTCCTGATTTAGTATTATGTGCCTTAGCTGTAAAGAGCCTTGGTATGCGCATATTGTTAATATCTTATAACTGGACTCACCCCTCCTTTTATGTCTAAATTTCAGGCACAAAAACTTCGAAGTGAATCGAGACACTACATTTGGGATGCCCCTCACCTATGGCGGATATGTAGTGACCAGGTTATAAGAAATTGTGTGCCTAGTGAAGAGTTTGAGTCTGTCATTGCAGCTTGCCATTCCATGGTTTGTGGTGGTCATTTCAGTACAAGGAGAACATCTAGGAAGATTTTAGATTCTGGTTTTTATTGGCCAACCCTTTTTAAAGATTCTTATGACTTTTGTCGGTCCTGTGACAAATGTCAACGTTTTGGAGGGTTAGGTAAAAGACACGAAATGCCTTAACAACCTTTACTGTTTTGTGAAATTTTTGATGTTTGGGGAATTGACTTCATGGGTCCCTTTTCTTCGTCCTTTGATTACATCTCCAAATGGATAGAGGTTGTACCTACTAGAAAAGATGATGCCCAGGCGGTTTCTAAGTTTCTTAAGTCCAACATTTTCTGTAGGTTTGGGATTCCAAGGGCTGTGGTGAGTAATAGAGGTACACATTTTTGTAATAAGGTAGTAGATAACTTGTTTTCTAAATTTGGTGTCACCCACAAAGTCTCCACTGAATATCACCCATAAACCAATGGCCAAGCTGAAGTGTCCAATCGAGAGGTGAAATAGGTATTGGAGAAGATAGTCAAACCATCCAAGAAAGATTGGAGCCTAAGATTAGAGGAAGCATTGTGGGCCTATAGAACTGCCTATAAGTCACCAATTGGAATGTCTCCTTATCGCTTAGTCTTTGGCAAAGCATGCCACCTACCAGTAGAATTGGAGCATAAAGCATATTGGGCAGTCAAACAATGTAACATGAACTTGGAATCTTTTGGGATGGAGAGGAAGTTGCAGCTGCAAGAGTTAGAGGAGTTGAGATTGGAGGCTTATGAGAACTCTCGACTTTACAAGGAGAAGACAAAATTTGTGCATGATAAGGGTCTCCTACGGAAGAATTTCAAGGTGGGAGACAAGGTACTGATGTTTAAGGCCAGATTCACGTTTAAGCAAGGAAAGTTCAATACCCGTTGGGATGGGCCTTACACAGTCACAAAGGTGCATAATTTTGGAATGGTAGAGCTTCTTAATGAGGAAACTAGAGTAAAGCTTAAAGTTAATGGCCATCAATTGTAGCTCTACCATAAGAACCAAAAACCTCCTTAGCTCCCTGGTCATTTCTTTCCTTCACTCATTTACATGCTTTTGCTTGATTACCGATATGTGTGTACACACAGGATATCAGCGCGCAAGTATGACTCTCTCTTGGACCCTATCATGACCAGGTGTTATGCCGCCTCCAAAACTAACAATGAGAGAAAGAGAGGGAAAAGGGTGATGGGGGAAGGTCCAGAAGAGGAGGTAGTTGAGGATGGCTCTAGTTTCAATCTTGCCTCCTTGAGTGATCAGATTACCGAGCTTGGTCAACAAGTGACGAATCTGAGTGAGGAGTTCGATGCTTACAAAGCTATTTCCATGTCGCATGAGTTCAGAAGATAGAGGTTTATCGATCCTCTGATGTTGGAGATGGCCAGGGCTCTCAAGGTCAACTTTCCTCAAGAGTATGAATAGGCCTTCTGGGAGAACACCATTCCTGCTACTAGTTACTTTAGTGAGGGTCTGGGGCAATCTTCTGCTTTTGCTACTACTGCTCCTATTGATGCTGAGATGGGAGAAGCCAATGTCTAAGCAGGGGAAGATGTCAAGGCAGAAGAGGAAAGAAGAGCAGAAGAGGATTAAGAGCTTTACTGTTGGAAGTCTTTTGTTTTTGTTTTGTTTCTGTTTTTCTTTTCATTCTGTTGCTCTTTCCTGCGAACTCAGTACTTAAAAGTTTCACCTTGATGTACTTAAACTTTATTGCAATGAATGGTTGGTTTACTGTGTTCTGTTGTGGTTGCTGCTGTTCTTTTCCTTTCCCCTTTTGACAATGGGGACACTATCAAATTTAAGTGTGGGGGAGGATTTCATTTTGCTTTGTTGTTTCCCAGTGTTGCTTCATTTCTGTAATTGTTGCTGAATTAGCAAATTTTTTTTTGAAAATCCAATCTTTCATCATCATTATTTGGCTTTGAATTGGTTATGGATGGTTAATTGCTGTGAATTGGATCATTTCTGTCTGTTTTGATGCTTGTTGAAAAGGTTTTTACTTGTTAAATGTTGGCCAAGCTTTGAAAAATTTTCGTTAGTAGTTTCTGTGACCTCATGTCGTAACCTCACTACTTCAGGTTGGGAGTTGAGGAGTGACTTTAGCAAGGGAGGGCTCTCTGTGATTTCAGGTCTCGACCTTGCTGATTTTAAGTTGTGACCTCAACCCCCCTTTCCTGACTTAGTGCTTCTTTGTACTCAGGTTACGACCTCACTCATTTCAGGTTATGACCTGGACTTATTTATTGTACACCACTTTCCTTCTCTTTGCTTTTTGCATTGCTGTGTAGGAGGAACCTTTTAAGCTACCTTTGCATCTTTTTCAAGCAAACCATTGCCTTTTTAATCTACCCTCAGTGCGTCAAATAGTTTTTCTTGAAAACCATGCCATCCTTGGACTTTTAAGAATACTGGATTTTGAAAATGATTTCTTTAAGACTTTATAAGTACTATTGAGGTCCAAGTATGTTCTTAAGCGATTATTTTGATCTTTTTAATCATCATCCTATGGGTTGCTTTTGTGATAAGTGTCTTAATGCTTCATGACTAATGTATATTGATTGAAACTTCTTGTATGAGCAAATGAGATTTAAATCTTTGTTGGAAGGTTATTCTTAAGCCTTAATTCCTATATTGAGTGATTATTCATGTGGTTTACATTCTCTAGAACTCGTTTTAGCTCTTAGTCAAAATTACGTGTGCATTTATGATGTTGAATATGATAGAGGCATTCTTTTCTACACCTCTTTACTCAAACACAACCCACAACCATCTATCCATTGCTTAACCCTTTCGATCCTGTACTTCCTTCATTTCATCCATCATTTCAAGTGTTTGAACTATGATATTGATTGAGTTGACTTCATCTAGACAAATATAACTTTCTAACCTTCCTGGACTTTTATTTCAAATTTGAAAAAAAAGAAAGAAAGAAAGCAGAAGAAAAAGAAAAGGAGAAGGGAGAAAAGTTCTGGGGAAAAAAAGAACAAAAAGAGTAAAGAAATACTTTTTATATACATAAATTATAGCAATGAAATAAAGTTGAATAAAGTAGTCCCTTAGTTGTAGAAAGTTAGGATCTGGACTTTCTTGTTTAAGATTTGATGATATTGACTCACCTTTCTTTAATTATTGACACTCAGTTTCACCATTTTCTATTCCATTTAGCCTTTCCATCACTACAACCTTAAAAGTCCTTTTGATTCTTTACATGAATGTTGAATAGTAGTGGAGATTTTAGAGTTATTATAAGCCTATGTAGAATGTTTACTGCTTGGATGTTTGAGAGAAAAGAACCCCAATGAGGGGAGATGAGTGAATTAAACACTTATACCCTGTGAGCAAATCTCTGCTGTTCATGCATTTAGAGTCAATTGCACCTTATATCTAATTAATTGGCATTATTCATGTTATCATTCTTGCCTCCCCAAAAGATGTTGATTATTAGTTCTTGAGATCACTTGTAAACATGCTAGTTTCCTTAATTGTAGCTGTACTTTCTTTAGAATGATTCAAGTCTTTGTCCAGGAGTACAAAGGTTATAGTATAGGGGAGTAATAGAACCTAATCTTTATATGGTTTTATCAAGTGTTTTCTAATGTTTTGCAACACTTTTACCCTCATTATGCATGCATTTATATCCATTTGATTACATTGAGTCATGCATTGCATTTTGCTGTTTAAGGAGTAAAAAGGGTCATTTTTCTCTCCTAAATTTTAATTGCCTTGATCTGTAATCAGTTGGTCTTTATAGAGCTTTTTGTTATGATTTTCAGGCAATTAGAGAAGGACCCAAGAACCAAGATGAAACATGGATAGAGCCACAATGTTGCAAGGACCAAAACACAAGAGTTTAGAGTGTTTTGCCTCACCAGGTGGTGACATGGACTTCTGAGGTTGCGACCTGGATGCCCTTTTAATGAAACTATGCGTTTTGAACTTGAGTCAAGATGAAAGCTCTCTGTCTTCCCAGGTCGTGACATGACACTCCTAAGGTCGTGAAGTCGCGACCTGACACTCCTGAGCTCGCGACTTAAGTGCGTTAAGTGAAGTTATGCATATTGGAATAGGTTTCTGAGCTTCTACACCTAAGGGGAGTAGCAACCATAAAGAGACACTCTCCTATTCTGCAGATTTGCATAGGGTTGAACCACCATAATCCCCTATCAAGTCTCTATTGATCAAACACCTAAAACTTCCATTTTTCTTCATCTCTTCATTATTTTCTGCATTTTTGAACTGATTAAACCATTTCAAACACCTTCTTCTCCATTTTTCCAACCCTATTTTTAGCATCAACCATAGCTGTTCATTCTTGGAGCAATTATGAACGGTTTGAAAGCGTAAGAGGCTAAACCCTTAGCCTCTTGATGATGGAGGATGAAGTTTAAGCTCAAGGACTTAATTGGAGAGTTTTTCTATAGTCTAAACCTGCTCTTAATGTTGTGTTGAATATTTCTAGATTTAGGAACTTTCTGTACTTGTATCAGACCGGGTTTATGATTGTAAATCTTGTGTTTAGACTATTTTATTGTATTTAGATTGGATAATGTTAATGTCGATTGATCTATATAATATTTCAATTTGAATTCTTGTGTTCAGTTTGATTGTCAGTGATTATTGTTGATTAATCTATATGCTTGGCATTCTATGTTTGTCGATTGACATTCTGAGGGTATTTGCATCATCCTTCCATTTACACTCTAAGTGGTTTTCAATAGTATTTTAAGAGATGTTAATTAACTTTGATTAAAGTGAGTTTTCATTAATTAAGACATTGGACCCAAGTGATTACTTGGGGTTTTCTTCAGACTTAGAGATTTTCTAAAACTCCCAAATCATTTTAAAAAATAATGATAGCTAAGTTTTCATCATCAAGACAGTGTTTAACCATAATTCCCTTTTAATCCAAAACATTTCTTCATTCATTTAAAATACCAAAAACATTTAATTCTCTGCACTTTTCATTTATTGCACCACCTTAAATATTGAAACCCCCTTTTCTTCACCCAAATTTACAATGCTTTTGATAACCAATCTAGACTAGAATTTCCAATAATAAGCTCCTCGATAAGAATGATTGGTTGCATCCTATATTGTATTTTTTTTGGTGCAATTCACTTTCTTGACGATCTAAAAGGTGACAGTCCGGCCTCGATCAATGGCCTTAAGCTCATGAAAATGTAATTAGGACATTACTTTACGAAATTATTGCTCATTGTACATTTTCCAGATTACAAGTCTAAATTTGAAAAACCATAACTAACTCTAGAAAAATCGTACAGAGGTGTTCCAAAATTCTATGGAAAGCTCTTTCAATGCTCTTTAAGGAAAAAAATATCCAACCAGACTTATCTTTAGCCAATTTGTACAATTTAATCAATAAAGATTACTGCTAATTTGGTACGTTCTGGAACTTCCAAATTTCAAAAATTTGTATCTCCTTGTGTACGCATCCAATTAAGGTGATATACCTCTCATTTTAAAGCTTGGGATGTTTACTATAAGCTTGCCAAATTTTATGGCTAACTCGTTCATTTAATAGGTCAAACTGGATCAAAACTTATTGCTCCAGAACCTACATTTTATCTCTTGACCAATCTTTACTTTAATTCTTTTTATTTCTTTGGCAAACATAACAGGGGTTACTCTTTCCTATTCATTCTCATACGTTTCCAATCATGCCATAGACATTCTAAACACATACATTGCATTATGGGCATCCATAAACATAAATTACAAGATAGAAGAATTATACATTGAACACTAATATCATTCATTAACATTAGTAATTCTCCACTTTCTTCTCCTTGCTTCTCATGCCATTATTGCCCACCATTGATTGACCTAAATGGTTGGTTAGGGAGGTATGAGATTTGGGAGAATCTCAGTAGCAAACATTACCACACACATACACATGATGGATGCTAATGTATAGTATGTAGTTTTCCATAAACTTAAGTTAACTAGTGACATGCCATCATGTTTTATACTTGGTATAAAAATTTATGGGCATGGAAACATATTAAAAACAGCATTTTCAGCAACAATTATCATGTCACAACATCATTCAAACATCAACAAATACAAACCAACACATAGGCATGCCACATCAAGCACATAAAAGGGTAAGTCCACTACCTTGTACTACATGCTTTCCTCTTGCTTTTCCTTTGATTCCCTTGACTTCCCAACTATAATAGCTTTTGTTAAATTTAAGGTTTTGATGATAACAAATTGAGTAATCTCTGTTTTAGTAAGTTGATCGATCACCTAATCGATTAAGGGTTTATCGATCACATGACAAATAAAATTCCTGTGTAAACAAGTAAAGCAGAAATGTTAATCGATAACTTGATAGATAATTCAAATTGTATGTGTTGATCGATCAATTGATTGATCATTGTTGACACTGTTTTGTATAGAAGTCTGCAGAAAATTATCGGTCAATTGATCGATAATCTAATGATCGAACAATTGACAGATAATGGGACACAATTTTGGTAAGTATTTATCGATCACATGATCGATAAATAAGTCATCAATGAGAAGACAGATAAATGGTCAAGCTTCCTACTCACATTGTATTTTGTTTTAATCACCATTTATCAAGCACTTTATCAATCACAACTTTATCGATAACTTGTTCTGTCATTACTTAATAACTTACTAGTTTATTGATATGTTTAAGTGTTTTGACAAGTTCTTTATCAATCACTTGATCGATCAGTGGCTTATCGATCAAATGATCGATCATCAGCTTTACACTGGATTAAACTGTTTTACGTTTTTCTTTGATCACTTGATCGATCATTGATTTATTGATGAAATAATCGATCATCCAATCTTTTGAATATTCTGTTTTCACATAACGTGATCGATCAAACATTTTCCTGGCATCTCAGAACTAAGTTTCTCGACTATATTTTTATCGATTGCTTGATTGATTAATCCTTAATCAATCACTTACTCGATCATCATATGTTTTGTGCACTTTGTAAAAATCTTTACTAAACCTTTTTATCGATCAAATTTTCTATCATCCATTTATCGATAAAATGTTTGATTAATGTTCTTTGAAAATCAACTTCTGACTTGCTTAGCTTTATCGATAACCTAATTGATCAAACATTTTTTGGTCACTTATTCGATCAATAATCCAGTTCTTTCAATAACAAGAAGCTACGGTGAGATTTAAAAACTTCCGAATATTTCTCTTCAAGCTTTCCTCAGCCTTCCTGTTTATCTTAATTCTCTATTTTAAGGGATTCAAGATCATAGGTGACCTTGAGCCTTTTTTCTACATAATCTTTCTGAAGTCATTCTATTCATTTATCGATCACTTAATAGATCATTAGTTAATCCATAACTTGATCGATAAGTATAGTTATTTATTTCAAAATCTTTCATTTTAATTAATCGATAACTTAATCGATAAACCAGTTATCAATTATGACTTCAATCAAGGATGTCCAGTTCATAGTTATTGCATCTAATGATTGATTGATTCCCTTTCAACTACCACATGAATATTATTATCATTTGATCGATTATCTTTATAAGTTTCATTCTAAAGGAAAAACATATTAGGTTGAAGTATTGTTACAGAATACAAATAGTTATTCAATGGTTATTTAAGTAGCTGTAACCTAGCATGTCATGTCAGAAGCATTAATGGAGAATACCGTTGCAACTAGGAAAACACGCAACGGAACTCTCAATGACTAAAAGCTCTTGGATTTAACGGTTATTAAACTTCTCCAACTATAAAAGGCGTGAAAGCATTAAATGAAGGAATTGAATACGCGAGCTACCTTCTGCAAAAACATTTACTATTGCATTCAATACTTTGTTTTCTTCTTTACCCAGCTTCAGTGTTTCACATTTATTCACTCTGTTAGAGAGACTAATACACCTTCTTTACTCACTTTCTGAGAGTAACTCAAGAGTGTGAACTCTTGAGAAAGTTTGTAACCTTACGAGTAGTAAGGGGGAGTGATTGAGAAAATCAATTGCTATACTGAGGTGCCAAAAGCCCGTTTAATCTTTGTTCATAGTGGAAATCTCAGAGGTGTTCTGAGAATTGGACATAGCTAAAGTTGTTAAGACCGAACCAGTATAAATCCTGTGTCTTTGCTCTGGGTGAAATTCTTCTAACTCAAAGCTCTCTGTTTTTATTAATTTCACTGTTTCAGTATGGTTAAATTTTTTATAACTTACCCAATTCACCCTCTCTTGGGTGAGACTGCCACTAACATTTGGTATTAAAGCAGGTCTCTTCAGTAAAGACTTAACAGTTCGAAGAGAGATCCCATAGCAGGTTTCGGAGATAGCATGCTACCCAAAGGATGTTTGACATCAAAGCCACCTAGCTTCAACGAAGAAAACTACACTTTCTGGAAGATAAGGATGAAGATCTTCATCAAAGCTACAAAGTATGGATTATGGGACGTGATCGAACATGACAACTACATCCCAATGAAAATCGTAGACAGTCAACAAGTTTGTAAGAGTCCCAGTGAGTTCGATGAAGAAGACAAGAGGCTGGTGACAATGAATGATAAAGCTATCAACATACTAACCTGTGTACTAAGCCAAAAAAAGTATTTCCGAGTTTCTAGTCTGGAAACTGCAAAGGAAATGTGGGAGGCACTGGAGATTGCTCACGAGGGAACAACCGGTGTAAATCAGAGCAGAATCAACACTCTTACCACGGAGTTTGAATTGTTCAGAATAAAGGATGGAGAAAGTATCCAAGACATGGAAGTTAGATTTTCACACCTAATCAATTATCTCACTGCACTCGGAAAGAAGTATAGTCAAGTGGATCAAGTGAGGAAAATCTTAAGCGGTCTCACAAAAGAATGGGAGCTGAAAGTAACAGCCATTAAGGAAACAAAGGGAGAATCAATTGGCTCTGTCGTAGCTCTGTTTGGAATTCTAGCAAAGTATGAGAGCAAGCAGAAATACAAAAAGAAAATGAACGAGAAGAATCGCAAAGGCATCACTCTGAGAACTCAAGAGAGTGAAGATGATGATGAAGAGGACCTGGAAGATGATGAAATGGGTCTTATAGTCAGAAGGTTCAAGAAATTCTATAGAAACAAAGCCGGAAGGAGGTTTCAATCAAAACACAAAACCTCCACATCTCAAAATGAGCAAAAAGGATCCAATCATCTACTTCAAATGCAAAAAGTCGGGACACATCAAAGCAAAGTGTCCTCAGTTGTCTAAGATAAAGGACAAATAAAATAAGAAAAGTTCAGAAAGAAAAAAGCCTTTGTCATGTCAATATGGGGAGATAGTTCCTCAGAGGAAGAAGAGAGCGACGATGAAGAAACAGCCAACATTTGTCTCGTGGCTCAAGAAGATGAAGATTCAGCGACAGATGAGGTAATCACTTATGAACCCTCCTATGATGAATTACAATCTGAATATAATGCATTACATTCAGAATTAGTAAGAATTGCAAAGGAGTTGGTAAGCTCTAAGAAAACAATAGAGCTTATGGAGGAACAGCAAGCGAAACAAAAAGATAGCATAACTCCACCTCCAGTATGTACAGAATGTGGGCAAAACAAAAGGAAAGCCGAGGACCTCACAAAAACCTTGGAAAAATTCACTAAGGGCAGTGAAATACTCAAAGTGATTCAGGGAGCCCAACAATGCTCGATGGATAAAGCCGGAATAGGTTATGATCCTACTTAAGATAAGAGGAAAGGAAAGAAGAAAAGTGGTGCTCGGTCGTATCTTACCTTTTTTAGAAATGTTGTTCATTCCTATAATCCTTTTACATTATGTTCCTATTGCAAACGTAAAGGTCACACAACTTCTTCTTGTCATCACAAGAAGAAAGGAACCTACAGGACATTAAAATGGATGCCCAAAGGTACTTATGTACCTAGGACAATCCATACTAACAAAAAAGGACCCAAGAAGGTATGGGTACCTAAAACATGATTGTTCTATTGCAGGTATGTCTCAAAGCATCCAAAACAAACAAATAGTACATCGATAGTGGATGTTCCAAACATATGACGGGTGATACCGAAAAGTTCACATCACTTAAACTAAGAGAAGGAGGCAAAGTGAGCTTCGATGGCAATCAATCTTGAAGAATTGCTGGAATCGGAGAAATAGGAAGTGACAAAGGGATGAAGGTTGAAGATGTCTACTACGTAGAAGGCTTGTGTCACAATCTGCTCGGTGTCAGTCAAAGTACCGACAAAAACAACTGGGTAATCTTCGATTCAGAGGAATGCCTAGTGATAAGCAAAGATGACTTACCACTGAAGAAGGAGGAATTGAACGTAAAACTAGGAGCTCCAAGGGGCAATAATTGTTATACTATTCAAATTGATTCAAAATTTTCTGAAAAATGTTTTATTAGCAAAACAGAGGAAAGTTGGCTTTGGCATAAACGTCTTGCATATGTTAACATGAATCAACTCTCAAAATTAATAAAAAGGGACTTGGTTATTGGTTTACCTAAAATTCAATATGAACGTGGGATTATTTGCGATGCTTGTCAGAAGGGTAAACAAACAAAGTCCTTGTTTAAATCAAAGAAGACAATCTCAACTGAAAGGCCACTCCAAATACTTCATATGGATTTGTTTGGTCCATCAATAGTTAAAAGTTTCAGTGGAAACCTATATACTCTTGTGATAGTTGATGACTATTCGAGATTTACTTGGACTCTGTTTCTTTCCTTTAAAGATGAGACATTTAATGCATTCATCATTTTTGCCAAAAAGGTCCAAAATGAGAAAGGTATTTTTATTGTGTCAATCAGGTCTTAACCATGGAAGAGAATTCGAAAACAACAAATTCAAGGACTATTATGATGAACATGGGATTGATCACAACTTCTCAGCACCAAGAACTCCTCAACAAAATGGTGTTGTGGAAAGCAAGAACAAAGTGTTCACGAAAATGGCAAGAGCAATGTTGAATGAGAAAGGGATTTCACAAGTGTTCTGGGCCGAAACAATGAGCATGGCTTGCTATGTCTCCAATAGAGCTTACATCAGAATACTACTCAGGAAAACTCCGTATGAACTGTACAAAGGAAGGAAGCCTAACCTAGCTCATCTAAAGATCTTCGGGAGTAAGTGCTACATTCATAAAAAAAAAAAAAATCTCAGTAAATTCGATCCTAAAGCTGATGAAGGTTTATTTCTTGGTTACTTTAATCGTAGTAAAGCTTATAGAGTTTTCAACAAATGTACTTTGATTATTGAAGAGTCAATACATGTTGTGTTTGTTGAAACTGAGTTGATTTCAAAACCTCTAGATGATGATGCTGAGATTGTTCAAAACTTTGAAAAATTGAATTTGAACAAATCTTCAAACAAAGTACTTTTAGAAGAATCTTTAGAAAACAAAGATGATTCAAATGAACCTCTTTCTCAAGAAAATTTAGAACAGCCTATTTTCCTGCCCTAAACGCATTCCCTCTCCTTAACATATCACACATGTAGCAACCAATACGAACAAACCAAAGCTTCAAACTTACCACCAGATTTTGTCGCTGAATGCCGCTATTAACTCTGATAGCCACACACGACTGTGATGATGCCTCTACCTCTTCCCCTGCCTTCGACAATGCTGACAGATCACTACTCCAGCACTACTCCGTTCTCCTCTCCCACAGCAAATACATTCTTCTTTTACACAATACTCCTCTCACTGAAAATGTTACTACAAAATGGAAGCAACCTCCTGTGCAAAAATGGATAGAGTGCAGAGAATCTGGACAGAGCAGAGGGAAGTTATCGCAAGTTGGGGAGGCGGGAGAACACAGACAAGTTTTTTTTTTTTTCAAATGAGTAAGGGGCATTTCAGACATTTAACCCACATTTCATATTTGCAATTTCGAACCGGGTCCTATGCAGCTATTTTCCAAATTCAGGGTCCCTAATTGTTATTTTATATATTGGGGTCTTTATTTGCAATTTTTCCTATTTTATAACTTAAATATTAATATTATTTACAAATTTTTTTTCACACAACTTGCAAGTCAACTTTTGAAATTTACGGGAGATCCACTTGTTGGTTTTAGAGAGAGAGTGTCTGACTTTTCTCTACTTTTCTGGGTCGCTTGCTTATGCTTTACGATGTCATCTTGGTGATTTCAGAACCTCTTTTCCTGCTACTGCTCTGAACATTTTTGTTTTTACTATTCTTCCTTGTGTACTCTGGGATTGTCTCCTTACTGAGAGATTTTCCCATGTCGGTTTCAACGGGTAATTATTGATGTATGACTGGCCTCAAGAGAGCAACTCTTAGGACGAGTCAATGGATTTAGAAGACGTGAACTCTGGATCACCATTCCAACATTTCCAGGTAGTGATGCAGGGACCGGCGGTGGCCTTGGATCAACTTCCCAACTCTGAGGCGGATGAGTTTTAGAGCCAGTGTCTGTTAGGATTCTAGATTGATGGCAAGGTTCTCAATATTGAAAGAATCCGGTGTGCAGTGCCACATGCATGGCATTTGAAGCACGATTTCGCTATCCTGGTGAACCTTATTAATGCATATTACCTTTGGTTTGAGGATGATGCTGAAAGAGAATATGTTCTGCGAAATGGTTCTTGGTCTGTTGAGAATACTGTAATAGAGATGCGACCATGGAGAGCGCATTTGGTCCTTGCTGAAGAACAGCCTACGAAGATCGCTCTTTGGGTTCAAATTTGGGGCTTGCCTCCAAGCTATTTCACTCTTTCCACAGCGCGAGTTCTGGGGAATATGCTGGGAGAGTTTTGAAAGATGGATATCATGTCGTCCTTGTAATGTTCAATTTCTTTGCATTCAGGTGCTGGTTTAACCATCTCTTTCGCTGTTAGTTGCTATTAGAGTGCACCTGAAATCGCAGCGTAGAGAATGGCTTCAGGTCCGCTATGAACGGGTATTTCGATTATGTTACCAATGTGGCCGTATTGGATTCATTGACCGTCACTGTACTTGGAATTTTCAACACATGCAGTTGGGTCTTGCTTTTCATTAGTTAAGAATTCATCAAACTCATGGGGTTCATTTTTTTCCGTGATTATCGCTTTCTGTTTGTTTCCAACAATAACATTGCTTCTAGGGATAAGGCCAAAACTTGTAGGACTGCCAGGATCTGGTATTCAGATGAGGATGGTTATGATCAGTACGTTGTTAAGGATTTTTCTCCATTTGGTCAAGTTCTCACGGGACATGCATAATGCATTGCAGCCACCTCCTGGTGTGGTAAATCTTCCATATAATTCTGATGATTCGGACGGCCCTTATGATAATGATCATGGAAGTAATTCTAGCGTTGGGGATTCTGGTGACCCGGATCTAGATGATAATCCTCAGGATTCTGATCCTCTTAATCTGGGAGGGAGTAATTCTTCAAAGCGTTATGAGGATCCGGATCATTTGCTTTCTTCTGGTGATCTTCAGGGAGAGAGGTTTGATTCTCGAGGCAGTGGAAAACCTAGTAACGGTGATCCTTTGATCACCTTACTCAATTCACATTCTGTTGGGTACCCATTTACTAGTTTGGAGTTGGAGAAGAGTACTGGTGAACAGGTGCCATTCTCTAATACTGCTAGGCATGACGTGTCCTCTCCTCCATAGGCATTACTTCAATAGGTGGACGAGAATTTTAGCCTAAAGATCACACGTATACTAAACAGCTGGCTGAGGGGAAAGACTCTTTATTCTCCAATTCGGAACATCAAAATTTCGAGACACCTGGCTTTGAAGTCGATCAGATTCAAACAAGTGGTACTTCCTCTGCTATAATTCGCCACGCTAAGAGACGTAGGCTTGTGGACTAAATTCTCAAGTCTCTTGGGCTTGCCTCTGCTTCATCGTCCTGGGAATCCACTTCAATGAAAGCTGACAGAAATTTTAGGTCTCTTTATGAAGATATCTAGTTGGCCATGTAGGGAAAAAATAAAAGATAAAAAATAATCCACATATGTTTATTAATATTAATTTATTATTTTTAAAAAATGAAATTACCTAACCACTCATGATTCATCTACCCATTTGCCAACACTTCCTTCCCCCTCTCTAACAGCGGCCACGTTTCGAGCTTCTCGTTCCTCCTCTCCAACGACGCTGTTCCCAACTACCAAAATTGTTCCCAACCATCTTCGATTGCTCTTCCACTTGTTTGAAGGCTAGATGTAGTACCTGTTTTTGGCAGCAATCAGAGGGTCAAAAGCAACTTTTTAAAATTAAAATACATTTTTGTCATAATTTTTAACCAATATGATTTATAGGTCAAAAGCGATTTTTGTTTCGCACAATTACAAAAATATTTAAAATTTATTTATGACTTATATAAAAATAATTTTTTAAAATTAAAAATATTTTTATCTTTATATTTATATTGTTCTTATGTTTCTATCTATCTTTAATTTCACCTTTAATTTCTTCATTTTTTTATCAGTTTGCTCTGTATCTTTTCATCCCCAATCCTGTTCAAACACATTTTAGCTCTTTTATATTTTGATTTTCATCTTGGATTTCTTCAATTTCTGGAGACTCTCTTCTAGTAGATTGCCAAATTTTTCTTCTTCTTTTATTTATTTTCGTTTTACTCTGATTAGGGCTTGTTTTGAGTGTGGAATCACAAGTTTGTTCCCATTTATAACCTCAAATCATTGACTTCTATGCCTTTATTTATTTACTTATTTAAAAAATGATGCTTTCACTGTAAAGAAAAGATGCAAATACGTAGTACACATGTACAACAAAAGGTCAAAAACTGGTGCATCGGAATTTCTACCTGAAGCAACATTTTGCCTTTTCTAAACTCTTGCAATTAAGGTAGTGTCTGATTGAAGAGTTTTTGAAAGGAAGGGGAGGAGAAGGAGAGAAAAGGAGATGAGACAAGTGTGTTTGGTTAAAACGAGAAGAGGGAGGGGAAATAAAATTGTCTTTTTTCTCATCCCTTCCCATCTCCACCTGTCCTACTAAACTGAGGGTTATTTGAAGGGAGAGAAATTTTCTGTCATATCTTAGTTACCCATGCTAACTTCTCAATATGCATGGGATAAGGGGTATTTGGGATAATCCAAAAGTATTTTTGAAAAACATTTTTTAAGTCCTCTATATATTTACTTCGTACTTTTAAAACTATGATTTTGGTTTTACTCAAACACCCAGTATTTC
This sequence comes from Neltuma alba, assembly GCF_004799145.2. NCBI lineage: Eukaryota > Viridiplantae > Streptophyta > Magnoliopsida > Fabales > Fabaceae > Neltuma > Neltuma alba. The sequence goes on along the minus strand of NW_021634486.1, from coordinate 186,193 downwards.
TTTCATTCTCGGTTGCTTTGTTCTTCTTCACTCTGGCTAAGTTACCGATGCTCGCCCTTTTGCTTTGTATCATCCGTTTGTGCCTATTGTTGCCTTTTATCATTCTCTTGCTTCACCCGATCTCGCTGTTCGAAAAGAGATCTTCTTTGTTTTTGTTTAAGCTTTCTTCTCCCTCCATCTTCATCTTTGTTTTCTTTTTGCCAACGCAATCATCATCTTTACTTCTACAAGATTGTTTCTACCTGAGATTTGCATCATTATTGATGATGAAGATGATGATGCCGCCTTTGAGAAGGATCCTTGGCCACTTGCAAAGGATGCCTCCGCTGTTAATCAGAATTAGGATGAAGATCTAGCTAGAGGAAGATTTATTGTGATTTTTTTGGGATATTTTTTAAATATTTATTTTAATTTTTATTATTATTTGTATTTATTTATTGGCAGATTTCATTGATTGAACTAATATGTTAGTTGGGATTTTGTTAAAATTTGGTGATAATATGGTATGATTTTCCATTAGCAATCACTATCACTGATATGTAGTAAATCTCTTAAAGGTTTATTACTACTATGACTAATATTTAAAATTAGTATTATCATATACTGTGATTAGAATCATAAAATATAATCTTGAATATGTATATCAATATAAATATACTTTAAAAAAATGCTGATTAAAAAAACTACTTAAATAGGTAAAGATAAAATTATCCATATAAAGATATCTTCCCTCTTATTCCCTCCGAAACCAATTAAAAATTAAAAATAACATTAAAATTCTTCCCCAATCTTTCCTTCCCTTTCTTTTCATTAACCGAAGTAAACAACAAACGCACCCTAGACAATAACTAAAACTCTAAATGGGTGTTTGGTTAATTTAAACAATATTTTTACATAAATTAAAATAATTTTTTACCAATTTTCTTTATTTTTATTTTGTTTTAAAATTTTAAAATTATGATTTGCTTGCTATCCAAATGTCCCGTGACATCATTTAAAACTGAAACCCTAGTCTCCCTGCCTTCACAGACTCGTCCCCTTCTCTCCACTAACCCCTTGGATTGAGAGAAAATTAGAGAGGAAAGAAAACTAGAGAGAAAAACATGAGGAGAAACAAGTTTTCTCTTATTTGAATAGGAGAAAAAATGTGGGAGGAAAGAAAGGGGGAGGAGAAAATAAGGTGGGCTCCATGTCTCATTTTCTCTCCAAATTTCTCTCCATATATGGAGAGATTTGGGAAGGAAAACAAGACTTCCATGAGTGCCCCTCATCTCTCTTCCTCTCCATATTTATTTTCTTTTATTATACTACCTCCGGTCCTTATTATAAGATCCCGTTTGACTTTTTGTTTGGTCCTAATTATAAGACCCCAATCCATTTTGTCTCTCATATTTATATATTTTTTTCCAAGATAATCCTTCTAATAATGATAGTTCTAGCCAATATACTTAATTAGCAAGGATATTTTAGGAATGACAACACTTATTTATTACAAATAACTAACTTAACTTACTTCCTTAATCTCTTCAAAAAAGTCAACTGGGTCTTATAATTAGGACCGGAGGTAGTATTTAAAAAGTTATTCACTTTATTTTCATCTTAAAACAATATTTTTATTAAATAATTTGGTTTTAAAATATAATAATCTGAACATATATACAAATCAAATAACTTGATTTTAAATTATTTGATAATGGTAATGTTAGTATAATTTTTTTATTGTAATATTTAATTTAATTTAATTTAATTTAATTGTAAATATGATATATTTTGATAAAGACATTTTAGTCATTTAGATATATGTTAATTTTCTTTCCTTATTATTTTCTCTCTTCCATCCAAGCAAGAGGATAATCACAACTTTCCTCCAATTTTTTCTTCTCTCTCTTATTTTCTTTCGTCTCAGCTTTTCTTCCCATCCAAGCAGGAGCATAAATCTCGGTCCCTTCTCCTGCCTCCCTACTAGGCTTCTCTTCCTCCGGCCGCCTCTCTATTGGACGCCGACGAGGCGGCGCTCGCACAGCACTCCTCCAATCTCTAGACTCTCATCATTATTCACCTCCTCTCTGTTCGACGCCGAAACCCTTGGCTTTCTGTCTAGACAGACGCGTCCTATTCCTCCACCAACCCGCTCGGCCTCTGTTCCTCCGACCGCCTCTCTATTCGACGCCGACGAGGCCGCGCTCGCACAGGCCTCTCCTCCAATCTCTAGACTCTCATCCTTACTCGCAGAGCCGGCCAGTCGCACGCGAGGCTTGAGTTCGGGTGCTCTTCTCTCCTTCATGCTGACGCCGAGGCAACGCCTGACAGACGACGGTACTCAGTTCGTTCCCACTGCCCTCTGTTTCCGACGCCACACGGTGTTGTCACTTGAATCACAATTCTTCTGCATTCATTCTGATGTAATGACTTTTTCTACACCCCTTTTCCTTTTATTTGATATACTGTAGCACTTGATTCCCTCTCATCTCGAACCTTATTATTAGCTTACGGGTGAAACTAATGTTGATAATGTTTTGTTCGGAATACTGCCCTCTGCTTCTGATTATTAGCTATCATTGTAATTGTAATTTTCATATTACAAGTCGAATTTTGTCACATTTCTTTCTTCATTGATTTCATCTAATTAGTTTTTTACCTGATCTGTGGCTTCTTTTTGCCTTTGTTGTTTATGTGCAATTCGATGCCCGTTTTATTCATCTTTCATGAAAACAGAGAGGTACACATATGTAGGCATGCGCCCTGATTGACCGAATCACTCATAGGATACAGAATCAATGAAAAATAAAATAAAATCTCCTAGAATCAGGGAACTAAAACTCCTGCCGCCTATCTTCTAATTTCCTTAAGTAAATAAACCTAAACTTAATTAGGTTAATTTGGGCCAAGGCCCATATCGGCGCTAACAGTTTATGTATGTTGAATGTATGATTAAACGGAAAAGAGAAGCGTTTTGAAATCATTATACTCAACTGTGTCCAAGAGGTGTGTGGGGACAACGGCAATGCTGCATATGACGTGTTTTTTTTCCCTTTTAGTTAGAATTTTACAGGGAGTAGTGTGCTCCAATTGTTGAATGGAAACTTGAGTATCAGCGTCTTCTTATGCAGTACTACTTAATATCAATAATTAACTGGTGTCCCTTTGTTGACTTCTGTTACTTCAGTGGTTGTTGGCTTGAGTTCTGACTCAAGAAAAGAAGGACAATGGCAGAGAAGAGGAATCCCTGGGTTTTTATGGATGTCTCTGTAGATAAGGTGCATGTTGGAAGGATGGTTTTTGAGGTATCTGTTTTCTTTTCAATACTTTTGAATTACAATGACTATTGTGATAGATGATGAAGTTCTTTGCTTTTGTGGATTTTGCAACTTAATGAATTCTTTCACCATTCCAGCTGTTCTACGATGTTGCCCCTTACACTGCAGAAAATTTTCGTGCTCTATGTACAGGTAATAATTTGATGGTTTTTGTCCCCTAGTAAAATCCTATTTCTCTGCAATTACTATCTGACTAGAAAAGTAATATGCTAATGTAATGACGCTCCTGAATAATCATCTCCGGGTATATGCGGTTCTATTTATAAAGGAGAGTATACAAACAATACAATGCCACCACTTGGAATGTTCTAGATATATGCAAATCATATAATATAAAACAATGGTAAATAATAATTATTCTTAACTCTCTCCTCTACTTCGACCTCTCTCCTCCTCCTCTTCTTTTCATTGGTGATCTGACTCTGTTGACTTTTTCTTGAGGGAGTCACTATGACGCCTGACTTGTCTCTTAGACACAAAAAACGAGCATGATTGGAGAGCATGTTTTATTGCTTTCCAGTGTTCAGTGGTAGGCTTCGATGGGAACTGACTTAATTTTCCAACACTGAAACGAATATCTGGATGACTGTTACATAAGTACTGTAATGCTTCCACTGTACTCCTATATTGAGACGGATTTTCAAGTGGTTCTCCTGAGTTTATTGAGAGAGACTTGTGTGCAGCCATTGAAGCTTGACAAGGTGTGGCATTGCTCATTTGAAATCTATCCAAGAGGTCTAAAATGTGTTTCCCTCGAGTTAGATGCGGTTCAGAACTGTCTCGGTGAGCTTCAATTCCCGAGAAGTAGTGAATAGACCCAAGATCTTATAATGAGAATTTGCTGTGGAGCTTTTCGGTGAAGTATTTCAGGCTGTAAGAGTTGCTTCCTGTGACTAATATGTCATCAACATATATAAAGACCATTAATATTTGGGAAATATTTGAGTAGATAAAGAGAGAGATATCACCTTTATAGTTAGTGAAATCCCAAGCAAGTAGAACATTTCTGAGTTGGTCAAACCATGCCCTTGGTGCTTGCTTTAGCCCATAGAGTGCCTTGGATAGTTTACACTCTCAGTTTGGCTTAGTGGGATCAATAAACCTTTCTGGCTGTTCCATAAAGATTGGTATAGTGAGAAAACCATTTAAAAAGGCATTATTGGTGTCAAGCTGCCTGACTTACCAATTGAAAGCAATTGCAAGTGCTGAAACAATTCTAATAGTAGATGCTTCTAAATTATCGTCTTTGGGCATGTGCGGTTCTATTTATAGAGAGTATACAAACAATAATGCCACTTCTCCCTACTGGGAATATTCTAGATATATGCAAATCATATAATACAGAACAATGGTAAATAATAATTATTCTTCAATTGACTAACTGAATAAGCCCTTGGTCATGCGAATGTATTTAGATTTTATGGCTTATGATGTAGTTTCCCATTTTTCATTTAGTTTTTCTCCTTGTTCAGGTGAAATGGGAATTGGGCGGAAAACAGGTTTGCCCCTGCATTACAAGAACTCTTTTTTCTACCGGATTCGGAGCGACATCTCCTATGTGAAGGTATATTTTGTACTCTTTTTACCTCTAAGATCACTCTTCTGTATTGTAGATCTATCATCTATCCATCATGTTGTGGTTGAAATCTTGAAGATGAACACGGCTTAGTAGATGCTCCTTCTTTATGTTCCTTCATTTTGTGGTTGAAGATGTTCCTTCTTGTGATGTGATTTTAAGCTTTTGCTTACTAAGTTGTCCATCTCACAATGCTATTAAGTTCCATAATGTAATGTCCAAGCCGTTTTGTATGTATTGTGGTATCTTAGCTTCATATTGATAGCTGGTTTTCATTTTGTAGGGGGGGGATCTGGGCGGTTCAACTGGTATGTTTTGTATTGCTGCATTGTGGTATCTAGTTTTTCTAGATTGTGGTTTGATTCAATACATTTAGTCACTTTCATGTTTTTTAAGTTGTCCATCTTATGTTTTTGGTCATATCATCTTGTGTAGTAATTACTATTACTAATTGGATAATAACATTCATTTTTTTTAATCATGCATTGCATGAGTTATAACATGAGTCTGTGGATGTGTAAGTTATTTAATAGGCTGGTTTTGTTTTTGGTTGGTGTTTCCCCCATTTTCTTTCCTTTTCTTCACTGTTTGAACCTTAATTATTATGGAAAGTAAAGAAATAGGGAAGACAAAGAGGGAAGTGAAAATAGAGAAGCAAAGGAAACCAAGAGAAACTGAGTAGCTTCAATCAAATTGCAAAACTGAGTTACAAATAATACTTATTTGTAAGCAAAAGCACTAGTAGATGTAAATCGAAGTAGATTTCCTAATATTATTTAAATATTATTTAGATATCCTAATCTATCCAAATCTTACTAATATAATTAAATCCTATCTAAATCTTATTAATATATCATTTAAATCTTATTTATCCTATTTATATTATATTTAAATATTTTCTTATTTATAATTTATAATTACAAATACATAACATTAATCTATTAGAGTAAGACTGTGGATTATGCTTGGAAGTTGAATATTAATTCTGGAGTGAGCTTTAAATCGTTTGCATTAATTTCAAGTATAAGTCTCTATAAATTTCAATTTTTCTCTCTTGATGTACTTTTGTCTCACACATGTTGGTTCTTTATCATGTATTTTTGCAGGTACGTGCGGGGAAAGCATCTATGATGAATATTTCCCACGTGAGAATGTCAATAATATTCATTTTTGTCCTTACTATATAGAATGCAGTAATTTAAAATATTTTGTTTTCATAGACATAGCTCAAAATACCTGGGTATATATTTTGGTAAATGGGGTATTTACATTGTTCTTATGATTTATTTCAGATGAGGATCCTGTGCTTAAACATGATCAACGAACGAGGACTTCTACTATGAACATTGCTGATCGTTATGGAATTGGCTCACATTTTACAATCACATTGATTGGAGATTCAAGTCTAGACAAGTTTGTTTATATATTTAGTACTGTGTTCTGCCCCGTTTTCACCTTTCTGATAGGTGGCTGGGGTGTGAATACAAGTTTGGTCTTCAAATATTGCTTTTTTAAAAGTGTATAACTTATCAATCCTATTATCTGGAATTTTTGTGTAGGTTTCACGTGGTTTTTGGGAAGATTATTAAGGGAATGAAAACATTGGATGAGATTACAAAGGCACGTGGGTTACTAGTTCAAGTCTCGGATTGTGGTCAACTTGATCCAGACTTTGAACTTGATCCAGACTTTGATGACATCTGACCAAACTAGATTAGGTATGTTGAATATCATGATTTTAATTACCTGTGAATTATGACCCTAAACTACTATGTGTGTTACGCTCTTGGCAAAAAAATTATAATTACTATTGGTTATGTTACGATGGATACGTGTTTGTTTATATATAAATGGATGTTATTTTGTACTCTTATTAATGAATGTTCTATAAGTATTCTGCATAACACCTTGTGTGGTAGGTGTGACACCTAGTTATTGAGGTTGTTGTCTCATTTCGTTAGTTTTACATTTTTTTCAGGTAAGAGCTTCAAGGAGGGACATTAAGGATGGCTAGGAGGAAATGAGGCTACATTAATGAGTTGTGTGACATGTCCACTATTTACATTTGTGTTAAATCCAAGATATTACGTTCTTTAGGACATTTTCTACTTTTACTTTTGTAATTTATGTGTTGTTGTTATAAATATTGTATATATGTGGATGTCCATAACCCCCAACTCTTAGGATTCTTCATAGGATTCTTGATCTTTGAATGTCTTAAGCCCATAACCCTCCAATGAATGACTTTAGAGGAGTTTTCTATGTTTATTGTCATTATTCCCTTATTCATTTCTTTGTAACTCTTGGATTAGACTTTTATGGTTGGGGGCTTATAAATAGAAGCCACATACAAGGCATTTGTACCCATATATGTATATGAGAAATACTCCTTGTTTTCTCTCTCAATTCTTCTCTTGCTATCCTCTTTCTACTCTTTAACTCTCATTTTTATAATATGTTATCAGCACGAGTTTGTTCTGAAGATTTGAGGTATGAGCCTTTTGTAAATTAATATATTCTTATAGTATATGAGAATATTTTCTACTAACTTCTCCTTACCCAATTATCTTTTTTATCTTATTATCACGTCTAATTTTAATTTTCTATATATTTGCTATATATTATGTTGTTCTTTTATGTTATTTATTAATTTATTCTTTTATACATTTTAATTTTATTATCTCCATTGTGATATTGTGTTATTTATTTTATTTATTTTTCCATACTTCTTGTTCTATTGTTTGTTTACGTATATCTGTTTGGTTTATATTATGTCATTTTATATCTATCGCAGTATTATATATATGTGTGATTATATAATGTTATTTATATTTGATTATGAATTTTAATTTATTTAATTTATTTCATTACAATATTATTTAATTTCATTTTATTAAATGGCTAGAAGCCATATGTGATTAGATGACCAGAAGTCATATCACTTTTGCAATTATTCTTTTGTGAAACAACAATATGGATGCTTTTAAATGGAATGACAAGAAAAATCTATAGCACTTTGACGATTTGATAGTGACAAATTTCAAAGCCCTAAAAGCTACATGGTGACAAGTATTGAAGCTCTGAAGGCTATATTGTGACAAGTATCAAAGCCCTGAAGGCTAATAGTTCAAACATCAAATGGTATAAAAGAGCTTTATTTGAAAGATTTTTACTATAGTCCTGAAGATTAATATTTGAATAAATTGATTATGTGCTACTGAAAGTAAGGAACATGTCTATGAGAGTGATAAAGAGCATGCTCACATTTACCGTTGGAATTAATAATTAAAGGGCAATAATATTTGGTTTTAGCTATTAAACCATAATTGAGGAGATATTGATACCTCTATAGTCGAAAACAATTATGAGTAAATATCATAATATGACCAGAAGTCATATAGACAAATATATGTACCAATTTATTGAAAGTAAATGTTAAAATTGGTTATGAAATCAAAAGATCAAGAGATATTATGAAAAGTATGAAAATATAGTTATAATACCCAAGGTAATGTCTTATAGAGAAGTATGTTCAAAGTTGAAAAATATAATCATTTAGCCCAGGAGGTTATATCCAAAAGGTTATATAATATTATTTTAAATTTCTTGTGATTGATTGGTAGAAATATATTATTATAAGTATTTGATATTAAGATATTGATAAACATTAAGAGTAGTTATTGGTCACTTTGAAATGTTAATTTATTGTGCCAATTTACTTGCATATTTATGAATATGAATTGTGAATATAATTTATTTTTCATATCAATAGAATAGCAAAAAAAAAGGCCATATTATGATATTGGTACTTTATTGTGCTATTTGTGCGCAAATTAAAGAGATGATATATTGTTATATTTTGTTTATTTATATGCTATTTGTATGATCTTAGTTTGAATGATTTATTGACAATAAATTTTATTGTGAGCATTTGAAATTGTTTTGAATTTAACTAAACAAGAAATCAGTTGAGAAAGAAAAGCTAAGTATTCATACAATGTGTAAGTAATTTTTCAAAAGATATATTTTGAGTATTACAAATTAAATAAATAATATATATTAATGTTAAGAAGTTTTGACAATAAGTTCAATTTTACACTTTATTCTCAGAAAGTTTATTTTAAAAGATATTCTATATTTGTGTTCTTTTTAATTATATGAGTTTGTTTATGAGAATAAATTAAGCATGTGCAAATGATAATTATAGTTTAAAAAAATTATGATTATTGGATTAATTCAAACATTATTTAATTCTTTAAGTTCATACATTTTGAAAAAGTATAAAAGAAAATTGTATATCTACAATTAAATTAGTTTTTACTGTGACATTTGAGAGAAAAAATCATATATTTATGTCACATTTGAAATGAGAAAATGGAAATTTATTTAACTTTATAAGAAAATTTATAGTTGATATTAATTTCAATTGGTTAGACAAAATCATCTTTGCAGTATGTGTAAATTCTATATATATTACAAGTTAAACTTATGATACTTATAACTATTTATTATTATGTATTACGATATTATTAAGATGAATTTGTCTCCTTATTCTTCTTAAATTACTTAGTTCCTGAAGAATTATGTGTAAAAATATAAATATAGTTCTTGAAGAACTAATACATATTTTCCTTTATGGGCAGATAAAGAATTAATGGTAAAAAAAAAATGATCCATTGATCTACATTATGGGCAGATAAAGAATTAATGGTAAAAAAAATGATCCATTGATCTACATTAGAACTTCGGTTTCGAAAGAGTCGAAAAAGTAATAGCCTAATCGAATTAAAATCCATAATTATATATGAACTAAAAAGTACTTGGACTTCCAAGTGATAGAGGTTATTAGCCTATTATATGCTAGTCACTGTTTTTGAAATACATGAATAAGGAAAACATGTTTTTATGACTGACACTTGAGGGGGAGACTGTTGAAATACAAGTGTGAGTTGATGTCAGATAGAGTTCTACTTGAAACTTGTTACAGTAAACCAGAAGTTTACTCACCCAATTAATGTATAGTTGGGGTGGCTTGTTTGATTATCATAAGTAATATATATGATGTAACAAATTATTGACGATTATGTATCAATATTCATTGAAGAACCAAAAGATTCTTCATGAATAACCAACATATTATATGATCCAAGAATTCATATGTTGCTTATTCTCAATGAGAAATTGATTGCATTGATATCACTAGTTATGATGGATCTCTACATTTCTGGAAATATATCAAATTCAGATATATGGGCCCATACCAATAGCATGTAAACCATACAAGTATTTAATAAATTTGATAGATGCATCTATAAGATAGTTACATGTATTATTATTAATTTGCAACCTGAAGTTTGCAAAATTATATGAGTAATCATTACGTTGAGTGCACAAGTTCCAGACTATGAGATCCAGAAAATTTCTATTGAAAAAGATTGTGAATTTATATCCCAGAATTTCAGTGATCAACATGCATTTGTTAGAAAAATAATTGAAAAGTCTACTTAACAGAATGATCTGGTAGAATTATTAGCCTCCATGAATGGTTAGATCAACACTTTTGAGAACAAGATCTTCATCTCAGGGTTGGCTTATTTAGTTTGATATGTTGCAACATTTATGCAAATCAAGCCAATAAAATTCTCCCAATGAAATTGGCTTTTGGTCAGGAGCCAAATACTTTCCATATCAAAAGTTTGACTATGCAATGCTTATGTCTATTGATCCACCACAATATACATATAGATGGATATAAAAAATTGGAATGAATATTGGGTAAGAACCTCCTTCTTCTTGTTTGTATCTAAAACAAAAAAAGGGATGTTTCTAAAAGAAGCAAATGAATTGAGGAGACTTATACTGCATGATTAATTGATTGTCATTCGACAAAATTTTTCCAACATGAGGGGGAGAAATTGAGTAGCTGGAAAAGATAACATATAGAATGCATTATTATTATCAAGTATAGATCCTCAGATATATGATAGTATGAACCAGAAGTTCATCAAAGAATGCATCCATAAGATATTACAAAATATGTGTCAGATGCTATTACTGACCTACGTGAGTATTACTAAATCTCATATTCCAGCTGAAAATGCTCCAATTAGTATAAATAAAAGTGAGACATGCCTGAAGCATGAGAGATGAATTGGTTCCAATATAATTATATTGAACAAAAAGGAGCATGAAATTTAAAAGTTATATTAAGGAGGCATGTGCTCTAGAAAAGTACTGAGACATAACTAGTTGGAAAAAAAGCCTCAGAAGAGGTTCAAGTACCTGAAAAGTAATGAAGAGATCTCAATAAGTTATGTCACAAGGGGAAAAATGGAACCAAAAAGATAAAATTGTCGACAACGTTTTTGATAACAATATCACGTGATTTTAAAGAGGATCTTATATGAAAATAGAAATTTGACCAAAAGCAAAAGGAAAAGAGAAATGATGCAATGGAAATATAATTATTATTTTAATATGTGAAAATTTTGGACTTGTAGTCCAAACACATCAAATACAAAGTTATTATGTGACATGAATATTTTTGTGAAAATAAAGAATTTCATAAAGGTCTAGTGATTATGATTAGGCATAGTATTTTATGGTGGATGCAATAATTTTTGCATATATTACTAGTCTAGCAGTATATCAAAAACGAAATATGCGTCTGTTAGATATCGTTATAGCCTATGCATGTGGCTCACTAAATAATGAGGTTTACATGAGAATTCTTGAGGGATTTAAAATGCCAGAAGCATTTATATAGAAGAAAATCATCAAATATTTAAAATATTATGTTGAATAAGATAATCTGAGTATACATATCTGGCTTAAAAAAATGTATTAGAAAATAAATAATTTTGTATCTTATTTGACCCATAAATCAAGTTATTGAATGCATCAATGATTGCAAAATGATTGATTTGTTATGATAATTTTGTCTGCAAATATATTCAACTAAATAGACTAGAAGTCCCATATATTTATTCTATAATAATATTTACATATATTGTCAATATTACGTGTTATAATTTTATTGGTAAAAATAAGTTTCTGCAGGTATGCATGTAAATAATGAAATTAAGATTGGATATATAGTTCTATAAAACTATTATATGGTATCATTTTGTTCAAATTAAATTAATCATGCTGATGTAAGATATATTATGGTGCTTTTTTAGAATAACCTTTCTTTGCAGTTTTCTTAGTTCAAGTGAAGAATATATTGATAATTCCACATATCTAGAAGATATGTTAGAAGAATACATTTCAATATAAGCTGATGATGATATACTATGCATAGTTCGACTAAAAAGAAGATATGCTTGAAAAAGCATTGGACGACTTGAGAAACTAGTATATTTTATTATGATAAAATGATATAGAGTTATGCTGTTGATTGGGGGAGCAAAGATCATGTTGTACTCTTTTCCTTAACCAAGGTTTTGTCCCACAGGGTTTTCCTGGTTGAGGTTTTTAATGAGGCAGCCTTAATATATATTGTGTATTCTTTTTCCTTCACTAGATTTTTGTCCCACTGGATTTTTCCTAGTAAGGTTTTAATGAGGCACAATATTTGTTATGAACATCCAAGGGGGAGTGTTATAAATATTGTATATATGTGGATGTCCATAACCCCCAACTCTTAGGATTCTTCATAGGATTCTTGATCTTTAAATGTCTTAAGCCCATAACCCCCCAATGAATGACTTTAGAGGAGTTTTCCATGTTTATTGTCATTATTCCCTTATTCATTTCTTTGTAACTTTTGGATTAGACTTTTATGGTTGGGGGCTTATAAATAGAAGCCACATACAAGGCATTTGTACCCATATATGTATATGAGAAATACTCCTTGTTTTCTCTCTCAATTCTTCTCTTGCTATCCTCTTTCTACTCTTTAACTCTCTCATTTTTATAACAGTTGTGAATTTATTACAAATTATTATTTATGAAACTTGAGTATTATAATTTTCAGTTCTTGAATGTTAAGACTGCGAGTTCTATGAGGAATTGGTTATGAACGATAGAGCTTATGGAGTTTAGTATACTTCTAAGAAATAATGTAATGCCTGATAATGCAAAAACGGGTGGAGAAATATTCACACTATAGCGGGTTCAACTAGCCTATGGGTTTAGGTGGAATATTACTAACATATTAATGGGTTGTCCAGTAGTTTAATGAGCTGTCCTTCTGTTTCCCTCCCCACTCCCCAAGCGACTATCCCTCGAATCCTCCGACTTTGCCCCCTTTGTCTCGCCTTTTGTTACCTTTTTCCGTCCAAGCGACTCTTCTTGTGACTTCTCAGCCCTCTGCAACCATGTGGGTTCCTGCTCCCATCTCAAATTTCTCCCCTTTCATGATTTGCATTTGTTGCGTGGTGCGGCTTCTATTTCCGCGACTGTCTAAGGATGGTTGTTTGATATGTTCCTCGACTTACAGTTCATCGTTGGGTATTTTGTTCCCATATCATTTATCTTTTGGCTTTGCAGATCATCTTTCCTAATTGTCTTTTTTCCATATCATTTTTCCCACGTTAGTCTTTGCTTTTGTTACAGGGTTTGTGAAATTTTGATATTTGGGTCCTTGACAAGTTGATATTTTTTAATTTTCTTTTTCTTTTTGGTTTTAAAACTTCTAGTAACAATCGACGTGTGATTGTTAATTCTATATTTGTTTTCTATTTCCATGCGTTTCAATTTTTAAGCTTTTGTGTTGCATTTTAAAAGGGTTTTTTTTTTTTTTTGCTTTTGCTTCTACATTCAAGATTTCATATACATATTTTATCGCCAACTTATCAATAATTAATATATTGCCATGGCCATCTTTCTTTCGTTTTTGCTTCCACAATTAAGATTTCAGTTTTCGCCTCTCCTAATCAATAATCAATATATTACTATGGCTACTCAATTCCATCCGTTGTGCATTTTAACATGTTAAATGACTCAAACTCAAAAATATGGCTGTCCTCGGTGTTAAGAACCGTGATGAATTATTGCAGCCGCTTCATCCATGAATCTTTGGATGAACGTTTGCAATAATTTAATTCAATTTACTTAATTATTTGATTTACTTAATGACACCCATTTCATCATATTTAAATATCCCACATTCTATTAGACAATGCGATTTTGTTAACTTCATTCAGCAACAAGTATGTTGGTTTCCTCACTTCAAGGTCTATCATAACTTTTTACCTATTATTTTGAATTTAAATCTGAATGAATTTCGAATAAAAATTTTGATTTAAAATGTGACACTGAATTTGAATATGAACTCGAATGTGAATTTGAATATGAAATCCAATCTATCTTCTTATAAAAGAACAACAGGTGTTTTCTCAGTTGCAAAGAAATATTTTAATTTTAAATTTGGTCTTATGATATTCTTGGAACTTGTTTAATTGAAAATTCAATGTGCTAACTTGAAAAGACTATTGGTAAGATTGCATTATGTGCTAGCCTTGTCTTGCATCTATCTATTTATATATAGATTAAACAGATTACGTGTAACATTCCAAATTTTTTGACTGAGGAAGAATAGAAAAAGAAAGAAAAAATTGCAAATAAAGACCCTCTAATATATAAAATAGCAATGAGGGACCCTGAATTTGGAAAATCACTAGAAAGGACCGGGTCCCAAATTGCAAATATGAAATCTTGGTTAAAAGACAAAAACGTCCTTCTACTTTTCATATCTGTTCCCATATCCATCTCTCTCAATTTCTTTTGTGATCTCCATTTTCATCTACTCAGTCCTCACAAACCCACCTAAAACCTTAATTACATTCACCATCTCTCTCACTAGATTCCTCTTTCTTTCTCTCTCTCACCCACAATGACGAAGACGATGAGGCTTGTTATTAATCACCTGGAAGTTGCTTTTTGCTGAAAACAAAAACCCAATATCCATTCAATGCTTCTCATGACTTTGATTATAAGCTGTGTGCAGTAACTAAAGGACATGATTCATTCACTCGATTGTGAGTAATAGTACGCCACCTAATGATATTAGGAACTAGGATCCATCCTCACAAACCCACCTTCTAGTAGGAACTATTATATAAGATCAACTAATGATATTTATGCTGAATGGAAATGGCACGCCACCTATTTAGTATTTGAATGTAAATTGATTGGGAGCAACATTGTGATGAAATAAGAAGGGAGATTAGTCTTGATGTCATTTTGATTCTCATTATAACTTTATGCCCACCATATGGATGCTCCGGATTGAACCTCAATCTTCACAACATATATATAGCAACATTGTAGAGCTATTTAAACTCTCATTTCAACAGAAAAATTTAAAATTGTATGAAAACCTTATCGGAACATGTCATTGGCCTTACTTAACTTGTCATTGGCCTAACTGAACTTGTCATGAATTCTATATCAAAAGTGCTTGGTGTCAAATAAATCTGCAAATTCTCATTTCAATAGAGAAATTTAAAATTGTATGAAAACCTTATTGGAACTTGTCATTGGCCTAACTGAACTTGTTATGAATCCTATATCAAAAGTTCCTGCTGTTAAAGAAATATACAAATTCTCATTTCAACAGAGAAATTTAAAATTGTACAAAAACCTTACCAGAATTTGTCATTGGCATTACTTAACTTGTCACTGGCCTAACTGAAATTGTCATGAATCTTATATCAGAAGTGCTTGCTGTCAAAGAAATTTGCAAATTCTCATTTCAACAAAGAAATTTAAAATTGTACGAAAACCTTATCGAAACTTGTCATTGGCTTTACTTAACTTGTCATTGGCCTAACTAAACTTGTCATGAATCCTATATTAGAAGTCCTTGCTGTCAAAGAAATCTGCAAATTCTCATTTCAACAAAACAATTTAAAATTGTATGAAAACTCTATCGGAACTTGTCATTAACCTTACTTAACTTGTCATTGGCCTAACTGAACTTGTCATGAATCCTATATCAGAAGTGCTTGGTGTCAAATAAATCTACAAATTCTCATTTCAACAAAGAAATTTAAAATTGTATGAAAACCCTATCAGAACTTGTCATTGGCCTAATTGAACTTGTCATGAATCCTATATCAGAAGTGCTTGCTGTCAAAGAAATATGCAAATTCTCATTTCAACAAAGAAATTTAAAATTGTACAAAAACCTTATCGGAACTTGTCATTGGCATTACTTAATTTGTCATTAGCCTAACTGAACTTGTCATGAATTCTATATCAGAAGTGCTTGCTGTCAAAGACATCTGTAAATTCTCATTTCAACAGAACAATTTAAAATTATATGAAAACCTTATCAGAACTTTTCATTGGTCTTACTTAACTTATCATTTGCCAAGTTAAAATTATATGAAAACCTTATCAAAAGTGACAAGTTCACTATGGCAAATAACAGGTTGAGTATGGCAAATGACAAGTTCCCATAAGGTTTTCATATAATTTCAAATTTTTCTGTTAAAATGATTGAATTTCCACATTGATTTACGAAGTGACAAGTTTACTATGGCAAATGACAAGTTGAGTTTAGCAAATGACAAGTTCCTATAAGGTTTTCATACCATTTCAAATTTCTCTGTTGAAATTAAAATTTACAGATTTCTAACAGCAGCCACTTTTGATAAGCCGTAAATGACGAGTTCAGTAAGGCCAATGACAAGTTCGATAAGGTTTTCATACAATTTTAAATTTCTCTATTGAAATGAGAATTTGCAGATTTTCTTGACAGCAAACACTTCTGATATAGGATTCATGACAAGTTCAGTTAGGCCAATGACAAGATAAGTAAGGCCAATGACAAGTTCCGATAGAGTTTTCACACAATTTTAAATTGTTTTGTTGAAATGAGAATTTGCAGATTTCTTTGACAGCAAGCACTTCTGATATAGGATTCATGACAAGTTTAGTTAGGCCAATGACAAGTTAAATAATGCCAATGACAAGTTCCGATAAGGTTTTTGTACAATTTTAAATTTCTCTGTTGGAGTGAGAATTTGCATATTTCTTTGACAGCAAACACTTCTGATATAAGATTCATGACAAATTTAGTTAGGCCAATGACAAGTTAAATAAGGGTAATGACAAGTTCCGATAGGGTTTTCATACAATTTTAAATTGTTCTGTTGAAATGAGAATTTGCAGATTTCTTTGACAACAAGCACTTCTGATATAGGATTCATGACAAGTTCAGTTAAGCCAATGACAAGTTAAGTAATGCCAATGACAAGTTTCGATAAGGTTTTCGTACAATTTTAAATTTCTCTGTTGAAATGAGAATTTGGATATTTCTTTGACAGCAAGCACTTCTGATATAGGATTCATGACAAGTTTAGTTAAGCCAATGACAAGTTAAGTAATGCCAATGACAAGTTCTGATAAGGTTTTTGTACAATTTTAAATTTCTCTCTTGGAATGAGAATTTGCATATTTCTTTGACAGCATGCACTTCTGATATAGGATTCATGACAAGTTCAGTTAGGTCAATGACAGGTTAAGTAAGGCCAATGACAAGTTCCAATAAGGTTTTCATACAATTTTAAATTTCTCTGTTGAAATGAGAATTTGCATATTTATTTGACAGCAAGCACTTCTGATATAGGATTCTTGACAAGTTCAGTTAGGGCAATGACAAGTTAAGTAAGGCCAATGACATGTTCCAATAAGGTTTTTGTACAATTTTAAATTTCTCTGTTGAAATGAGAATTTAAATAGCTCTACAATGTAGCTATGTATTTGTTGTGAAGATTGAGGTTCAATCCGGAGCATCCATATGGTGGGCACAAAGTTATAATGAGAATCAAAATGACATGAAGACTAATCTCCCTTCTTATTTCATCACAATGTTGCTCCCAATCAATTTACATTCAAATACTAAATAGGTGGCGTACCATTTCCATTCAGCATCAATATCATTAGTTGATCTTATATAATAGTTCCTATTTCTCAGCTATCCATAGAAGGTGGGTTTGTGACGATGGATCCTAGTTCTTAATATCATTAGGTGGCATACTATTACTCGCAATCGAGTGAATGAATCGTGTCCTTTAGTTATTGCCCACAGCTCATAATCAAAGTTACGAGAAGCATTGAATGGATATTGGGTTTTTGTTTTCAGCGAAAAGCAACTTCCAAGTGATTAATAACGAGCCTCATCGTCTTCATCATTGTGGGTGAGAGAGAGAAAGAGAGAGGAATCTAGTGAGAGAGATGATGAATGTAATTAAAGTTTAAGAAGGTGGGTTTATGAAGATGGAGTAAACGAAAATGGAGATCGCAAAAGAAATTGAGAGAGATGGATATGGGAACAAGATATGAAAAGCAGAAGGACGTTATTATCTTTTAACCAAGATTTCATATTTGCAATTTGGGACCCGGTCCTTTACAGCTATTTTTCAAATTCAGAGTCCCTCATTACTATTTTATACAATAGAGGGCCTTTATTTGCAATTTTCCCAAAAAGAAATTTATTAAAATTATTTAATGCCTAAATAAAATTGAAAAAAATGGAATATTAATTTTGAAGATCTAGAAATATTTGTTCCCAAAAAGTGGCTTAAATAATGGTGAAGCTATTTTTAGAGAAAACATGGGTTAATTTCTTACAAAATTCTAAGAAAAATACTTAGAGGTTTCTAATTAATTTGGAAATTTCATGAAAATTATTTTAAGTGAAAAAGAAGTTACTTGAGGCATAAAATTTTTAAAATGGATTAAGTATTTATTTTTGGAATTAATGGCTATTTTTATGGGAAATTCAAGAAAAATAGTTAGGAGATGATTTTTAACCCAGAATTTTTATGAAAATTATTTTGTGGGTCAAAGAAGCTAATGAATAAGGTAAGTCCATGTAAAATATTGTAGAATAGTTTCTGAACATATTTTATAATTTCAGGAAAATAGTTGAAGGAAACAATTTGAGGAATAAATATGAGAGAGGGGCAAACTGGTCCTAGAATTTTTCTCACACACCGCACACGTGCAGCCTCCTCTATTAACCATCTGATTCGCTCCTCCCATTCTCATTTTCACTGCTATTCGAAGAGAAGGAACGAGAGAAATGCAAGAGAGACGGAGAGTAGAGAAGGCGACGGAAAAGGGCGAACAGTGACAGGAATCTTGCACGCAACCTGGGATTCTGACTAAGATGAGCCTCATGAGTCCCCTTCCGTCTTCATTTTCTTGGTTTGGTGCTGGTTGTGATTGTAGAGAAAGAAATCTGGTTTTTAGTGAGAGAAAGTGAAGAATAAGGGAGTTAAGCCATGGAATCGTGTCTAATGGTCAAATGAGGCTTGTGATTCTGTTTTACAAGCATGCATGTTGCTGGTTGTTTTTTTTTTTTTTTTTTTTGAATTTGACTGATGGGGGTCATGTTTCTCTCCACGCCTCTGCTATGTGAATCCGACTCGGGTGGGTCTTGGGAGCTATGATGTCGGATTCTAAGGGAAATGAAGGTAAATAATGAGTTTTGTCATTCAATGTTGGTTTGGGGTGATGGAAGCAGATTGTATCTAGTATGGATAATAATATGCCATTGCATGTTGGTTTTGGGGAATGTATATGAGCTCTCTGTCTCTGTTTTATGACCATCAAAACAGAGATCTTGTCATTGGATTAAGGGTGTTGAATTTAGGACATAGAGGAAGATGAAGGCATACACGGATATAGATGAGGTTACACCTGGAGATTGGAGCTCGAATGTTCTCTGGTATTGTTGTTCCGTGTTTGGCCGAAAGGGAGTCTATATTTGTGTGCGTTTTGCTGAGAGAATCAGACTTTAAACATTAAGGGGTTAGTTGTTTGAAGCTCTTAAAATTTGAATAATATTGCTGTTATTATATAATGATTTCAGCTGGTCATATCATAAGTAAGGTACTTTAACGTGATGGTCATAGTGTTGAATTAAAGCTGGAAAATTTGAATACAGTTGCTTATTTTTGCTTCCAAGGTCAAGCAGCTAAATTAGATTCTTAAGTCATAATTAATGACTATGAAATGATGATTAAAAGATTAATTTTAAATCTGGAAAGTTCCAGAGTAAGGCACAAAATTGTCCTAAACTGTGAGAGGGGATCAGGTATTTAAATGGGTGAAGTTTGCCGAATTGAAGGAGGTATATTGAAGTCCAAATAGATTATATAGGGAGTCTTGCTTATCAATGATTTAAATATGATTTTAGTTTTGGGTCAGGCAATGATATTTGCAAATGATAAATGTGGAAGTGGTTTAGATAGTATAAGTATGTATAAATATGCTGATTATCTAATCATATTTATATTACAATTATTTGGCAAGTAGCAAATAATTGTGAATGTGTATATGTAAATATTTTTGTATCCTCTATAATGAGGCATGCACTCTGCCAAGCGCAGGTAATTGCCATCGACTGAGTTGGCTGCTATATTATAATGTGATATTGGGGATTTATATGGTTTGAAACGAGAGAAAAAATTTTGCCCCATCTTCTGAAGTTAGAAAGCTGACGTTAGTGATTCATAGATATTATATTAACCTTATTAGTGTATAGAAAGTTAGGTGTTGCATCCTGTTTCTTGTTGGTAAGATTTTCGTTCTGATTTTGCTTCCTTCGTTTTTAACTTTGTGCTTATTTTAAGGTTTTCTGTATTCATGCTCCTATATTTTCCACTCGAATTTATTGGAAAAAACATTTTTGTTTCTATATTTCATTTTGAGTTTTTGCCTGGATATTTTCCTGTTTAATTTATTTTATATCATTTATATAACATTTAGATTTAGATTAAATAGATTTAATCTAGGAGACTTTCTACCCTGCTATACTTTCCTTGTCTGTTAATTTTATGTTAACTTTTCCATTGTCTTCTAGTGATTCATATTCATATTTCAAAATCTTAAATTTTCTCCACTTTTTTACTGTCTACCGAAAACTTCGTGTTTAATAAAAAAATCTTTACCTTGTCATTACATTATTATAGTGAAAGTCACTGTTATGTTCGTTTGCTTCAAGCTGATGTTTTTTTTTTCCTATTGTAATAATATAACTCTACTTGACAATGCAATTTGGTTAACTTCATTTAGCATCAGGTGCGCTGGTTTCCTCACTTTAAGTTCTATCATTACCTTTTACCCATTATTTTGAGTTTGAATTTGAATGAATTTTGGATAGAATTTTGATTTGGAATTTGAATGTGAATTTGAATCTAAAATTTAATATAGTTTCTTATTAAAAAACCTGTTGTTTTTTTGGTACTTCCTCAATTGTAAAGAAATATTTTATTTTCAATTTTGGTCTTATGATATTAATGGAAATTGTTGCTTAATTCAAAATTCATTGTGTTAGCTTGAAAAGACTATTGGTTAGATTGCATTATGTGCTAGCCACCTCTTGCATCTTTCTATTTAGATTTATATTAGACAGATTTTGATTCTGGTTGGTAAGATTTGGATTATGCTTTTGCTTGCTTTGTTTTTAACTTTATGTTTATTTTAAGGTTTTCTGTATTAATGCTTGGGAAAATGGCAATAAAAGACCCTTGAAATAGCAAAACAGCAAAATGAACATCTAAATAAAGAAAATTGCTTAGAGAGACCAAGTCTTGAATTTCATTTATCAAATCAAGTTTAAAAGACAAAAAAAAAAAACCTTCTTTCCTTCTTCTCTTCCAATTCCTCTCCCTCTCATATTCCTTCTCTTTCTCCTTGCTTCTTCCTCTTTCTTCTCTTTCTCGCCCCCTCCTTTGTTCTTGCTCCGCCACACCAACTCTTCTCCCTCCTCCACCTCTTCTTCTATTTCACAACGGCGGCTACAACAAGGATTGAAGCATTCACAGTGGCAAACTCGAGATCTTCTCCCATGGCTTGTTTAATGAAGGCGAACTTTGAATCTCCATCGTCAACATGTTACAGACCCTTCAAGTTCTCAAGATTCCATGGTCCACGATTTATATTTGTCACATCCTAATTTTTAGGCATAGGATCCCTAGAAATAGCCTAAAGAAGGTAGGCTACTAAGCTTCTTTTTAGCAGAAGTCTCAAAAATGAGAAAGGAAGTCAAAGCAATTTCAGGGACTAAAATGTAAAGTAAAAGTTTTCAGGGGCTGAAGTAAAAGTCAAAGCTAGAGGTTCCAGTAAAATCTGAAGGGCCCATAAAGAGGAAAGAGGCTAGATACAGGCTGAAGGTTAAGTTAAAAACCTCAAAGAGATGGTTTTATGAGGTTAAGTTCAAGTAGGGGTAAAACTGTAAATTCAGAAAAATACAGGCTAACGGGGGTAAAAATGAAAAGTGTGTAGAAAATTTCAAGAAAATTCCAGAAAATAGAAAATAATATTTTAAGACTCTTCCATGAAGAGAAATGATGAAAATACCCTTAAAGCAACTTAAATGGAATTTATAAGGTTATGACCGATAAAAAGTATACTGTTTGAGGTAATTATTTAAAATAACAAGAGATATTAAAAATGTACATAAACATGAGGTTAAATGATTGAAAGATTGTACTAATTTATAAAATTAGTACCGTAACTAAAAGGCCAGTGGAATGGCTTTAATAAAATATTAAGCTGATTATGCCGTTAAAAGGGCATTTTAAAGAATGATTTTTAAGTCGAGCCTACAAGATGAGTTATGGCTTGAGAAAATTGATAAATTTTCCCTAAAGGTATAAAGAATTTTTGGAGTAGACAGAAGAATTTTCTGAGCTCCGGAAGCCGATCAAGAAAGTTAGAGAAACGTGAGCCAAGTAAATTAGGAAAAAACTTAAGGGTTAAGTTTTGATCCAATGGCTAGGATTTAATCTCCCTTCTCCTCCACCAAATTATTGACACCTAGCACCTTCTTGAAGAATGATGTAAGGGGTGATGCAAGAAGGTGATATAATGATGATGTAAAAGTCCACTTGAACTTTCAAGTTTGCCCTTGCTCTTTTTATTAGCTTCCAAGGGCATTTTGGTCTATTCAAGCTAAAGTTTTGGCTATAAATACACACTCCCTCCTTCACATTTTTAGCCAAGATGAGGATTAGAGGGGAAACTCTTGTCATTTTGATTCTTGAAGCATAACCAAGAGGAAGCTACTACCTTTGATCAACTAAGCTCAGATCTAAGATTAGTAAGTTGATCTATGTTGTTTCTTGCTTTATTTCTTTGAGTTTGATGGTTTAAAAATCTATTCTTCACTCTTTAATTGCTGGCTGAAATGTGTAGCGTTAGAGGAAGGAAGTTTTGATTTTATATCTAGTTAAAACCTATTGATTAAAGGTTATTTCAAGTGGTTTTATGTTGATAGTTGAAAGATTTCATGTTATGGAGGCTTAAGGATGCATTCAGCCAAGCTAAGATCTATACCCTAGGATGATATTTTCATAATTTTGATGCTTCCATTGTGTTTAGAATGAAAAATAGTGTAGGGTAAACCTAAAGAACAAGTATTGGAAGCATTAGAATTAAAGTTGAAATTTTTAGAGTTTATGAAATTTTTAAAGTTGAATTTTAAAGTCCTAAACATAACCATAACCTATTCGGCCAACATGGATTTTTGGAAAAAAGTTTGATTTTCATAAATATAAGTGGATATTTGGATTTCTTGGGCAAAATTGTGTAGGATTGGCCTAAGAGAATAATTTTTACAAAGCTAGAACATTAATCCAAAAATTAAGAGAAATGGGTTAAGTTCAAGAGAGCTAGATTTGAATGTTGTGTAATCTCTTGGTCTTAATGGATTATATGATCATTATGGTTATGTTTAGGACCTTGAAAGATCCAAGAGGATGTTTACTGAAAGCTTTTATGGTTGGAAAGTCAAGGGAGCCAAAGGAAAAGCAAGAGGAAAGCTTGAAGTACAAAATAGTGAACTTACTTAATGTCATTGCTTGATATTGTATGCTTGTGTGTTGCTGTGTACATGTTAGTTGAATGTTATTGTAACTTTTTTGGCTACTATAATTGCTGTTTATGATGAGTAGATTATGTCTCCATGGCCATGCATCAAGAAGATAGCTTTGAGCATGCTAATATGTCACTAATTAACAAGAGAATAAGCAAGTTGCATGTAGTGCATTAGCACCCTTCTAGCATGATTAATATGGTATTGTTTGCTACTGCGATTCTCCTGAATCTTACCCCTCCCTAACCAACTATTTAGGTCAATCAACGATGGGCAATAATGGCATGAGAAATAATGAGAAGAAAGTGGAGAATTATTGATGTTAATAAAAGAGATTAGTGTTCAATGTATAATCCTCCTATTTTGTACATTATGTTTATGAATGCCATCAATGCAATGTATGTGCTTAGAATTTTTATGGCATGAATGAAAGTGTATGAGCATGAATGGAAAGGAGCAAACCCAAGTTATGTATGCCAAAGAAATAAAAAGAATTAAAGTAAAGAGTGGCTAAGGGATAAAACATAGGTTCTAGAGCAGTTAGTTTCAAGCTCCAGTTTGACCTATCAAATGAATGAATTATGCCATGAAATTTGGCAAGCTTATAGTACACATCCTAAGATTTAAAATGAGGGATATATCACCTTAGTTGGATGTGTACACAGGGAGGTACGAATTTCTAAAATTGAGGCACATGATCTGGAAGTTCTAGAATGTACCAAAAAAATAGTAATTTTTATTGATTAAACTGTACGAATTGGCCAAAGATAAGTCCAATTGGATATTTTTTTCCTTAAAGAGGATTAAAGGATCTTTTCATAAAATTTCAGAAAACCTCCATACAATTTTTCTAGAATTAGTTATGATTTTTCAAAATTGGACCTGAAATCTGAAAAATATACGGTGAATAGTAATTTTGTAAAGTAACATCCAAATTATGTTTTTATGAGCTTAAGGCCATCTAAAATGGTCCAAAATGGTTCTAAATGCACTCTAAGATATGATATAAGTAAGGTGTGATATTTTTTGTATCAGAACAGAGGTTTTGGCACAAGGAAGTGGAACTATCTGCAAATGTTTAGAAAAAGCCCAATTTAGGTCAGAGCTAGTAATGGAATACTAGCTATGGTCCAACTGAAGTTATTGATTGGAGGTAAATGCTCTAGGAAAGATAAGTATTAAGGATCTTTAAGAGGTAAAGTTTGAATCCTCAATTAGAAAAGTACAGATGAAATGATGATAAGAAATCATGCAGTAAGGAAGGTAGACACTACTTTAAAGATAAAGAGACTACCCCTTTAGAAAAAAAAAGGAAAAAAATAATGGCTTATGAGTCAGATAGAGGCATGAGTCTATACCGTACTTGAAAGGAGCAAGTAGCAACCTAAGTTGTATACAGTTAGCATAGCCTTGATATGGTGTTAAGGTAGCATGATAAAAAAAGTAGCTATCTTCGATTCCTAAAAGGATCTAAAAAGCTAGAAAGAGCTAAAGATAGCTTTCTGCTTGCCAGTAATCCTTGAGGATAGGGGAAACCAAAAGTGCTAATGGCCTTGAGATGTGAGCTAGACCCTTCCTCAATTGGCTAAAAGGATGTACCTGACTTAGTTGAGGATCATAGGGAGGCTAGGGACATGGAAGTCCTTCAGATGGCGGGCAATGTCATGATGAACAAAGCTGGGTAAGACTAGCAGAGGTAAAGAGAAAATATGTTTCGGTATAATGGACCAAGGGAATCAGTGGCAATAAACGAATACAAAAGTGATTACCAAAGAAAATAGTGACTTTCATCATGGTGAACAAGGATTCTGGTCATGACAAATAGAGACAGTGACTCTCAGATGTTGAGGTGGTATCTCTACAAGATTGATAGACTATAAGGTCACTGAGAGTAAGACTAGTAGAGATCAGAATGAGAGAGGTAGCCACTATTTAAGAGCTATCAGATTCCCTCTCAAGAGGAAGAGCAATGATAAGGAGTTGAACAAGATAGTTAGGGGTTGAGTCTGTACACTGCTAAGAGGGTGTAGTGGCCACCTAAGCTAGACAAACTCTTATAGCCTCATTAAGGTTGGGGCACCATGATAGAGTAGTTATCTCAAGTCCCTAAATAGATAAAGACGAACTTGAAGATAGCAAACTCAAGATGGATAGCCCTAGTGAAATTTCTTAGAGATTAAGAAGAATAGAATGAGACAGATAGCTGTGCAGGGAACTAGCTTGAGGTTGGCATGTTCTCGATAATGTTATGAGGTACTTAGTCACTTGGGGTTAGGTTGAGAGGCAACCTTCACAAAGGATATAGTCTTGGCCATGAGTCTTCTTAGAGAAAGTGGGAGATTGGTCCTCCGAGTTAGAATTGACACTACTCTAGATAGAGTAAGATATCCTGTCTAAGCAGGAAAGGGGAGCAGTCGAGGCAAGGCAAAGTAGAGTTGACTTCACCCCAATAGAAGCATGACTAGCCAAGAACAAAGCTAGGATTAAATGTCTTTGAGCTTAACAGAAAAGGGCAAGCAGAAAGAAGAGAATATCATAAGTTCTCTCCCTATAACTTCCGGAATTAGTTGCAAATAGGATGAGAGGCTCTTTTTTTAGGGATAAGATGTCTGGATGGCACGCTACAGACATAGCAACTAGTAAAAGCTTGCACTCTTTGCATTGAAATGTCAGGCATTATGCATGTTAGAGTATGCTCCTACTGAAAAGTAAAATAGAGGAAAGAAAAGTTACATAAGTCCTCTCCCAATACCATTCTAAAGTAGCTAAGAACGGTAATAGCAGCTAGAGGAGTAAGAGAACCCCTAAGGCAGATTGGCTTAGGCACCTAAAGAAGTAGATAGGTGGCTTGAAGAATTGAATGAGGCTTAAGAGAATGATATTGGCTATTGGAATAGTCATTGAAAATGATCAGTCAAGTTACCAACTAAGTGGAGGTGACTTATTTTATTACTCAACCCTATGGTTAGAGTCTCCCAGATATATTAATATGGCTCAAATTGATGATAGTATTCCAGGGTCACCGTGGATCCTGAAGAGGCTTATGGTAGAGCACAGTAGTTCCCGGGATTGTAGTAGACTGAGCCTAAGGAAAAGTAGCTGAGCCATAAGAGTAAGAGTATAATACCTATTTGGGAAGATAAAACCAAGGATAAGTTTAAGATACAAAAACCTCCTTCAGTGGGAGACCAGTACAGAGAGAGTACCCATAACTTCCTTCTAGATAACTTTATCATTGATTAGGCTAAGCTTAATTTTCTTCCGATTAATAGAAGAAAGCTAGAGTTAGACATTTAGAGCCGTAAGACCTGAACAAGAGGTATTCAGGCTAGCTCCAGATACAGGAAGAACTCCTTGTGATATAGAGACAGACTAAGTATTGACAGGCAGATCCTTAAGATGAGGGTAGAGTCAGGAATGTAAGTTGGAAAGACCCGACTAAATATAGAACAAGAAGGGTCTGAGACAGCTAACTACCAGGGTTCAAGCCTATCAACATCAGTGACTCAGATTCCCATCAGCATTGTTCAGTTAAGCGTGCTCGGACAAAATTAGCCCAGAAGTGGGTGACCCCCTAGAAATGTAATGTAAGAGAGTGAAAGGCTAGAAATGATAGTCATTTTTGGCAAGAGTGCACTAAGTGCAGTAAGATGGAAGGTAAAGTTAAGGTAAACAAAGATAGTCCAAAGTTGACAAAATGATTGAGCAAGGTCTACAAAGAGAATATCAGAAGCACCTTACCGAATGACTCTAAATGAGATGACGGAGTTAAAGAAACAAATAGAGGAGCTGTAGAAAGGAGATTCATTAGATCTAGCGTATTTTCCTAAGGTACTCTAGTACTTTTCGTCAAGAAGAAGGATGGTAGTCTAAGGTTGTGCATAGACTACCAAGAGCTGAATAAAGTGACGAGTAAGAATAAGTATCCCTACTACGAATCAATGATCTGGTGAACCAACTGGTTGGAGCTACAGTATTTTCCAAGATCTGTTTACGATCAGGATACCACCAGATGAGGATAAAAGTGAGGACCTTCCAAAAACTGCTTTTAGGACTCGGTACGGACACTATGAGTTCTTAGTGATGCCATTGGTTTAACGAATGCCCCTGCTACTTTCATGGATTATACGAACCAAATTTTCACCTGTACATAGATCGGTTGTCATAGTCTTTATGGATGACATCCTTGTGTACTCCTGATTTGACCAAGTTTTACTGTATTAATTCATGTCCAATTGCATGTTTTTAGAAGATTTAATTGGCTTAAAATGCATGTTTTGATGTGAAGTATAGTAATCTATAATTATAGGTTTAAATTCTCATTAAGCACTTTGTAGAGGCAAACCTATCAAATTGTGCATCATTTTAATTAATCATTATTTACAAAATTGAATTGGATATTACAAGTGCTTAAATTGATTTTCAGGTCAAAGGTCAAGCGAAAAATATCTCCAAAGGACCTAAGTTCGAGGAAATTGTAGTTAAGGCCCAACAGATTGCAAGAATTCCAGAAAAGGCTGAACTAAATGCAGCCGTTCATTTTGGCAAGTTAGTCGTGATGAAAAGGGCACTGACATAGAATCAGGTTTTAAATCTTAGATTGCGATTTTGGGAAACATATCACAAAAGCCAGCTGCCATTTACTATCCAGACACTCCCATTTTCGTCTCCTAGGGTTCTTCAAGGGTTCTTGAGGTTCTCCTATCGATTCCCACCAATTTCTACCCTTTTTCCACCTCATTCCATCAGTTTTCTGCATCATCTATCATCCTCCTTCATCTGCTATAGTTGGTGCTGTGATTTTAGGGCTTAGAGGAGCTGTTTCTGAGGTCATGAGAGGCTAGAACATTTTTTGCTGAAGAGTTTTGATAAAAGCCAGAGCTTGGGACTTAATTTGGGGAGTTTTACTTCATCTTTTCCTTTGTTTTAATAACATTTCAGTTGTTCTTGGTTGGGAATTCTGTATTGTCGTTAAAGCTACACTTCATTGTTATTATCTTGTTATTTTGGATTAGATTCTGAGAATTTATGCCTTGGTATTTGTTTTGTAATGAGAATTCTTCTTTTAATCTTGTGAATTTGATTGATTTCAATCCAAGTTTGATTTTGATTAATTGTGGTACCTTGCTAGCATAATTGGTTATTGTGTTCAAGTTGTTGTTGCCATTGCATCAATCTCACCGAGTGTTCATTCATGAGGGTGGTTAGTTTTGTTGTGAGTCTTTGGGTCAAAGGTTCCATTAACATACTAATTTACCTAAGTTTGGAAGGTTTTCTAAACTACCTAAGATTGGTTTTAAGTAAACTCCCTACATATTTTGAAGTGATGAAGGCTTAATCAATTCTACAAGGGGCATTTTTATCAATTGAGTTTTTAAACTATCCAATTAATTGCTTTCTTCATTACTGTTTTAATTCATTTTGAAAAGACCGAAAAGAACTTTACTTCTTTTAATTGCAACTTAATTCAGTTTTATAGCCCCCCGATTTTATCTTTTCGCACAGTTTTGTCACTTAGATTACATAGGATCAATTCAGGCTCCTTGAAGTGAACACGACCCGGATCGTACCACTATAGTGCGTTCCTATCCGGAATTCAATTGTTTTTGAGAGCCCATAATGACAAAGGCTTCATCAATTCCAAATCTCGAGAGGAACATGTGCAACATTTAAGGACTGTCTTGAGTATATTAAAGGAGAAATAGCTCTATGCCAAGCTAAGTAAGTGTGAGTTTTAGTTGGATGAAGTTAGATTCCTAGGCCACATAATTAAGTAAGAAGGTGTGGTTGGGGATTCCAGTAAAGTTGAAGCAATACACATATGGGAATAGCCCTAGACGGTAATAAAGGTAAGAAGTTTCATAGGGCTGGCAGGTCACTATAAGAGATGCATATACGATCATAAGATTCACAAGTACCTGTAAGATCAGAGAGAACTGAACATAAGATAAAGAAGATGAATGGAATTACTCAATGACTATGACTAATAGGTCAAGTACCATTTAGAAAAGGCCAATATAGTGGCAAAATGCTTTGAGCAGGAAGGTAGTGTAGGTGGCAACCCTGATAATTAAAGAGGGTGAATTGTTAAAAAGGCATTAGAGATTGGGGTCCTATCTATCAGATGTAGTTGATATTTGATGAAGTAGAAGGAGTAGGAACAGAGGTCTTATTGACCGATTAGATTAAAGAAGCTCAAAGAAGGGATGAATTAGCAAAGACTCTTCAAGCTAAAGTACTAAACAATAAGATAAGAGATTTTGAAATCTTGATTGAGGAAATATTAAAATATAAAAAAGAGCCTATGTCCCTCTAGTAAATGGTTTCAGGAAACAAATTCTAGATGAGGCACATAAGAGTAAGTACATGATTTTTTCGGGAATGACCAAGATGTACCAAGTCCTTAAGCAGAGGTTTTGATGGCCCAGTATGAAACAAGATGTCACACAATATGTGACAAGATGCCTCATGTGACAAAAAATAAGGATAGAGCACCAGAAATCATCAAGATTTCTACAACCTTGGATGTCCCTGAATGAAAATGGGATAGTATTTCCATAGATTTTATTGTACAATTACCTCGTCTGTCATTAGGTTACGATGGGACATGGGTCCTAGTTGATCAATTGACAAAATTGGACCATTTCTTGGTAATTAAAGTTAAAAATATTTGCAAGAGAAATTAGCAAGGTTATACATTAAGGAGGTCATTAGACTTCATGGGGAATCAAAGGACATCGTACCAGATAGAGACCCAAGGTTTACGTCTACATTCTAGAAAAAGATGTTAGAAGCCGTGAGAACCTAGTTGAGTCTCAATATAGCTTATTATTGCAACCGGATGGGAAAACAAAATGAATGATCCAAACCTTGGAAGACATGTTAAGGGCATATGTTTTGGATTTTAAAAAGAAACTGAAATGTGTACCTACCACTGGCGGAGTTTGCTCATAATAGTAGCTATCATTCCAGCCTTCAAATGGTCTTGTTCAAAGCTCTGCACTGGAGAAAGTATAGATCCCTGTTTTGCTAGATGAAACTTGGAGAAAGAAAAGTTTGAGGTCCAAATGTAATCGATCGAACCTCTAAGCAAATACAGCTATTTAAGCAAAAGTTAATTACGGCTCAGAGTAGACAGAAAGTTATGCCGATAGTAGGCGAAAACCATTAAAGTGATAAAGTTGACGCTGAAATATGTAGGACCGTTTAAGATTTTAGAGCTATAAGTTTTGATTAGGATATATTCAAGCATACTAAATAGGGAAAAAGAAAGGGACATTCTTCTCGGGTAACCTCTCAGTGATAGTCAAACTAGAGGTTTAGCCCTGAAATTTCTAGGACGAAATTTTTAAAAGAGGGGAAAAATTGTCACATCCTAATTTCTAGGCCTAGGAGCCCTAGAAGTAGCCTAAAGAAGGTAAGCTACTAAGTTTTTTTTTAGCAGAAGTCTCAAAGATGAGAAAAAAAGTCAAAGTAGTTTCAGGGACTAAACTGTAAAGTAAAAGTTTTTAGGGGCTGAAGTATAATCAAAGCTAGAGCCTCCAGTAAAGTCTCAAGGGCCCAAAAAGAGAGAAGAGGCTAGATATAGATTGAAGGTTAAGTTAGAAATCTTAAAGAGACATTTTTATGAGGTTAAGCCTAAGTAGGGGTAAAATCGTAAATTCAAAAAGGTACAGGCTAATAAGGGTAAAAATGAAAAGTATGTAGAAAATTTCAAGAAAATCCCAAAAAATGGGAAATAATATTTTAAGACTCTTATGTGAAGAGGAATGACAAAAATACCCTTAAAGCAGCTTAAATGAAATTTAAAAGGTTATGGCTGGTAAAAAGTACATTGTTTGAGGTAATTATTTAAAATAGCTAGAGACATAAAAAATATATGCAAAAATGAGGTGAAATGGTTAAAAAGTTGTACTAATTTATAAAATTAGTCCCGTAACTAGAAGGCTAGTGGAATGACTTTAATAAAATATTAAGCCAATTATGTTGTTAAAAGGGCATTTTAAAGAATGATTTTTAAGTGGAGCCTGTAGGATGAGTTATGGCCTAAGAAGATTCATAGATTTTTCTAGAGGTAAAAAGAATTTTTAGAGTAGATAGAAGAATTTGTTGACCAGAAACTCATCAAGAAAGTTAGAGAAACGTGAGCCAAGTAAATTAAGAGGAAACTTAAGGACTAAGTTTTGATCCAATGGCTAGGATTTAATCTCCCTTCTCTTCCACCAAATTGTTGACATCTAGTATCTTCTAGAAGAATGATGTAAGGGATGATGGAAGAAGGTGATGCAATGATGATGTAAAAGTCCACTTGAACTTTCAAGTTTGCCCTTACTCTTTCTATTAGCTTTCAAGGGCATTTGGTCCATTCAAGCTAAAGTTTTGGCTATAAATAGACCCTTCCTCCTTCTTTGGCCAAGATGAGGATTAGAGTAGAAACTCTTGCCATTTTTATTCTTGAAGCATAACCAAGAGGAAGCTACTACCTTTGATCAACCAAGCTTATATCTAAGCTTAGTAAGTTGATCTATGTTTCTTTCTTTGTTTCCTTGAGTTTAATGGTGAAAAAATATGTTCTTCCCTCTTCAATGTTGCTGGCCAAAATGTATAGGGTTAGGAGAATGAAGTTTTGATGTTATATCTAGTTAAAACCCATTGATTCAAGGTTGTTTAAGGTGGTTTATATTGATAGTTGAAAGATTTCATGTTATGGAGGCTTAATGATCCATTCAGCCAAGCTAAGATCTGTATCCTAGGATGATATTTTCATAGTTTTGATGCTTCCATTGTGTTTAAACTGAAAAATAGTGTAGGGTAAACTTAAAGAACAAGCATTGGAAGCACTAGAATTAAAGTTGAAATTCTTAGAGTTTATGAACCCACTATTCAGCCAACACTAGTTTTAGGAAGGAGTTGGATTTTTATAAATCTAAGTGGATATTTGGATTGCTTGGGCCAAAGTGTGTAGTATTAGCCTGAGAGAATAATTTTCACAAAGTTAGAACATTAATCCAAAAACTAAGAGAAATGAGTTAAGTTTAAGAGAGCTAGTTTTGAACCTTGTGCAATCTCTTGGTCCTAATGGATTATATGATCATTATGGTTATGTTTAGGACCTTGGAACATCCAAGAAGATGTTGACCGAAAGATTTTATGGTTGGAAAGTCAAGGGAGTCAAAGAAAAAGCAAGAGGAAAGCTTGAAGTACAAGATAGTGAACTTACCTATGTCATTGCTTGATGTTGTATGCTTGTATGTTGCTGTGTACACGTTGTTTAAATGTTATTGTGACATGTTTTAGCTGCTATAATTGCTCTTTATGATGAGTAGATTATGTCTCCATGGTCATGCATCAAGAAGATAGCTTTGAGCATGCTAATATTTCTCTAATTAACAAGAGAATAAGCAAGTTGCATGTAGTGCATTAGCATCCTTCTAGCATGATTAATATGGTATTGTTTACTACTGAGATTCTCCTGAATCTCACCCCTATCTAACCAAACATTTAGGTCAATCAACAATGGGTAATAATGGCATGAGAAATAAGGAGAAGAAAGTGGAGAATGATTGATGTTAAAGAATGAGATTAGTGTTCAATGTATAATTCTCCTATTTTGTACAATATGTTTATGAATGCCATCAATGCAATGTATGTACTTAGAATGTTTATGGCGTGAATGAAAGTGTATGATCATGAATGGGAAGGAGTAAAGCCAAGTTATTTATGCCAAAGAAATAAAAAGAATTAAAGTAAAGAGTGGCTAAGGGATAAAACGTAGGTTCTAAAGCAGTTAGTTTCAAGCTCTAGTTTGACCTATCAAATGAATGAATTAAGCCATGAAATTTGGCAAAATTATAGTACACATCCTAATCTTTAAAATGAGAGGTAGATTGCCTCAATTGGATATGTACACAAGGAGATACAAATTTCCAAAATTAAGGCACATAATCTGGAAGTTCCAGAATGTACCAAATGAACAGTAATTTTTATTGATTAAGTTGAACGAATTGGAAAAAAAAAAGTCTAATTGGATATTTATTCCTTAAAGAGCATTAAAAGAGCTTTCTTTAGAATTTTGGAACACCTCCATACGATTTTTCTAGAATTGGTTATGATTTTTAAAAATTAGACCTGAAATCTGAAAAATGTATAGTGAATAGTAATTTTGTAAAATAATGTCCAAATTACGTTTTTATGAGCTTAAGACCATCCAAAGTGGTCCGAAATGGTTCTAAATGGACTCTAAGATATGATACAAGTAAGGTGTGGCAATGTTGACCATTAAGAACAATTTAAATTTTGATTTCCATTTTCATTTCCAGAGAGTTTGAAAAAACCAAGCAGAGGGAATGAAAACCGTGAAAGGTTTGATGACTTCTTATTCAATTTGTTTGCATCTTCTCCATGCTAGAGGAGAAACAAGCTAATGATAATCAATGATAGATACTTGGTATTGTATTGAGACTTTTGGTTTTGTTTTTTATTTGAATTCGTTTGTTGTAGAGAGAAAGTTTTGGTGATAGTGCTGATTTTAATCAAAGTTGTAAACAGTTTATGATAGATTTTTAGTTTGGGTTCTTGAGACCGATAAATGATATGCTTATTAAATGAAGAATTTTGCTCATTTCTATGCTTTGTTTAGATAGTTGATTTATTAGTTGAGTAATGCATATGACAAGTCTTGATAAGCAATTCATAGCAATTTAAGTTTTTGACAGAATTTTCACTATTCATTGGTGAATGACAAGTTTAGTAAGGTCAACGACAAGTTTAGTAACTCATATGATAAGTTCTGATAAGCAATTCACAGGAATTTAAGTTTCTATGTTTAAATGATAGAATTTTCACAATTTCTTAGTGAATGAAGAGTTTAGTAAGGTCAATGACAAGTTTAGTAATGCATATGATAAGTTCTGATAAGCAATTCACAGGAATTTAAGTTTTTGTGTTAAAATAATAGAATTTTCATAATTGCTTAGCGAATGGCAAGTTTAGTAAAGTCAACGACAAGTTTAGTAATGCATATGACAAGTTTTGATAAGAAATTCATAGGAATTTAAGTTTTTGTGTTAAAATGACAAAATTTTCACAATTTCTTGGCGAATGACAAGTTTTGTAACACATATGACAAGTTCTGATAAGCAATTAGTAGAAATTTAAGTTCTATATTAAAATGTTCCACAATTTCTTGGTGAACGACAAGTTTAGTAAGGTGATAAGCAATTCATACAAATTTAATGATCTCTATTCAAATGATAATTTTCAGATTTATTTAGAAGATGACAATTTCTGATAAGCAATTATGAATGATAACTTTTGATAAGCAATTCATATGAATTTAATTTTCTCTATTCAAATGATAATTTTCAAATTTCTTTAGCAAATGATAAGTTCTGATAAACAATTCATGACAAGTTTAGTTAGGCAAATAACAATTTTAGTAAGACGAATGACAACTTCTGATGAGTATTTCATATGAACTTAATTTTCTCTATTCAAATGATAGAATTTCCAGATTTCTTTAGCAGATAACAAGGTCAGTAAGGCAAATGACAGAATGTCTTTGTTTCTGTCACTATATTTCTTGTTAGTGGTAGCTTAATCCAAGAAGGGGATGAATTGGGTGAAGTATAAAAATTTAATGTAATAAAACAACCAAGCAAATAAAGCAGAGGAGAAGAGTTAGACAAGTTTCATCGAAGAATGAAGACATAGAGTTTATACTAGTTCAGTCTTAACCACTTGACCTACGCCTAGTCCTCAGAATATCTATGAGATTTCCACTAAATCTCCAAGATTAAACGGGCTCTTGGTGTCTCAGTATAGTAATTAAATTTTTCAATCACTCTCCCTTATTACCTGTAAGGTTACAATTTCTTTAAGAGTCTATACTCCTCAGTTACTCTTAGAAAATGAGTAAAGAAAAGTATATTAAACTCTCTCACAGAGTATATGAATGATAATTACTGAAGATTGGTAAAACAGAGTAATGAATGTAACAGTAAATTTTTTAACAGACAGTAGCTTGTGTATTCAATACTTTATTCAATGCCCTTCGCGCCTTTTATAGATGGAGTATTTCAATTATCCATTAGACTGAAGAGCTTTTAGCAGTTGGAAGATCTCTTGCGTATGTTCGGCAGTTACAACAGTAGTTTGCCACTAATGCTTTTGACATAGTAGGTTAAAGGCTATAAAATAACCGTTGCACTTCGTAATCTGTAGAAGTCTCTTGGCGCAAGTAAGTTTCCTTCTTTCATAAAAATAGGAATGATTTATACAAAAGGTGATCCAACTGACACTGATGCAACAGTTGAAAAACACAAAATCAATCACCAATTACTAATAAAGTAAACTGAACTTACTTGATCAATGACTTGATCGATAATCCTTTGATCGATCAAATTATCGATTAGCTATAGGAAGAAGTGATATAGCAGATATATGCATTTATCAAATAGAATATGGATCATATGATGATCAAACAAATGATCGATAAATGATGAAATATGAACACAGTGATCTCTAACTAAAGTATGCAAGGTTAATCTCTTTCAAGTTTTTTTGCCTTTGTATCTTTTCAATAGAGAGTTATGTGATAGAGGAAGGCTAAGAAAAGTTTAAAGATAAAAAGAACATGGGTCTTAAAAGATCATTGTGAGGAGCTGTTGAGAAATGATCTGATGCAATGATCGAACAGATGGTCGAAAAACATTTGATTGATCATATTATCGATTAATCTAAATACGAGAGAAATACATTTTCAAAATATGATGATCAAATACTTCTTTGATAAACGGTTAATCAAATAAGTGATCGAAAAGAAGGTTCAAAGAGAAT
Organism: Neltuma alba; assembly: GCF_004799145.2. NCBI lineage: Eukaryota > Viridiplantae > Streptophyta > Magnoliopsida > Fabales > Fabaceae > Neltuma > Neltuma alba. The sequence goes on along the minus strand of NW_021634486.1, from coordinate 149,625 downwards.
TTTCACAGAGAAGTACACAGAGTAGATGATGATCGATTAAATGATCAATTATTGATTAATCAATTAAGGATCGATAAGTGATTTAAAAGTTGTTTTTAGAAGAGACTAGAGAGAGACTTTGATTGATCATGTGATAAGAAAAGAGGAGGCAGAGAAGGGTGATCGATCATGTCATCGATAAAGGGATGATCAATCAACTGATCGATCATGGACAGTGAAAATCCTGATTTTGCAAACTAACACTGAATACCTTGATAGATCATTTTATCGATTCTCCTTAAATGTTTTAAACACACAATGTTCAAATGGGTTATCAATAAAACGATGATTGATAAAGTGATCGATAATGAATGAGCTGTTCAATATAGTAAGTGAGTAAGGGGACTTTACCAGTTATCTGAGTTTGCATCGATTAATGCTTGATCAATCAGGTGATCGATAAAAGCCATGTTATACTCTTTTATGGCTTTTTCTGACAATTAATTAAATAATAGATTATTGATCAATCGATTGATAATTTACTCTAACCTTTTATACTCACCAGTGTTATCAATGATCGATCAATTGATCAATCAATACATAAAACTTGAGTTGTCTAACATATTATCGATCAAGTTTAATGTAAGTGATTAAGGCAGAAGTAGCAGTTATCTAACAACTGATCAATTCACCATTGATCGATCAGTTGATCGATCAACTTAATAAATTCATAGAGAAACAGAAACACTTAAATTGTTATCATCAAAACCTTTAATCTAACATTCTCCCCGTTTTTGATGATCACAAAACGTAAGTGTAAAATTGACAAGAAACAGCATAATTCATCAGATGAGAAATCAATTGAACAAAGCCTAGGAGTAAAACTGACAGTAAAAATTGGACAGAAATGTATAAGTCAGAATCTAATAAATTGATAAGCAACAAGTTGATAATTCTGATAAACATCAAAATGTTTACAACATAGTGCAATATAGCAAAGGTCAATAAATTCAGAGAATCATCAGAATGTCAGAATGCATAAGCATTTAAAATAGAAACAAAGAAAAGCATTAAATCTAAACACCTAAACATCTAGTTAGCAAACAGAAACAAAAAAAATCAAATCTGAACACCTAGTCAGCATCCTTCTTCTCCCCCTTTTTGTCAGCATTAGTGGAAGTGGAAGGAGAAGTAAAGGTAGGTATGGTAAAAGGAATAGGGAGAAGAGGTAGTTGGGAAATAAGAGAGAGAGCTTGAGAGATAGGTGGTAGTGTAATAGAAGGAGTAGGCTAAGGAACTGGAATGAGGGCTAGTGTGGTAGAAAGTGCAAAAGGTAGGACAGTGTGTGGAACTAAAGGTGGTACAGAAGATATGAAAGCAAGAATAGTAGAAGATAGCAGTTCAGGATCAGTGTAAGGAGGAGAAGGTAGATGGGAAAGAAAATCCTCAAAGTTGAATGATGTGCTAGGGGTCGAGAAGTTGGTACAGAGTGAGGTGACCATTCCTTTGAGCTCTTTAAGCTCTTTCTCCACATAATCAAACCTTTGGGAGGCTTCTTTTTCTAGCACTGCCATGGCTTGTCTGTGAAGATCCAACACAGTGTATAACCCCTCAAACTTTCTATCTGAGACTGCCCTATAATCCTTAGCAATGGCATACATCCTTCTCTCAAATTCCTAGCGCTCTAATTGTAGTATTTCTTTAATAGTATTGCCATAAAATGAGGGTCTAGAAGATTGAGTAGGTCAGTAGTGGATTCAACCTTATCTTGAGCTCTGGAGGTGCTTACTACTGGTTGTTTTCCTTTTTCCTTGTGCGTCAGTCTTTGTGAAGGTCTAAAAGGTACTGGGATCCTTATCTTGTTGAGCTAATTAATTCCAAACACAGGAACCTTCACTTGACTTCTCCAAGCTCCAATAGTGCAATGTTGTGCACTTGAAGGAGGTATGTGGCCAGCTGAGGATAGGGAATGGGTGTGGACTTGGACTTGTTGAGGGTGAAATCTTTCATCTCACTATATATCAGAGTCCTAATGTTGATTTTTTCTCTACTAATACTTCTGGCCAGTAGGAGGTAGTCATCTTGATTTAGGTGAGAGAAGGTTCCAGACTTATTCACCATACTCCTCGAGTAAATGTAGTGGATTATTTGATAATAATCACACATTTGTTTTGGAGGGAAATTCAGCTCTCCAGGGTAGCTATCACTCTGTATCAGAATCTTGCATGCTTTGATGTTGTTCATGTCAGGTCTGCTGACATGTTCTTGAGTACTCAGAAGTTCATTGATCTTTACAGATGTGAGATTAATGGTTCTGCCTCTGAGTTTGGTTATGAGATAGTTATTCACGAGATTGTCTTCTTTATCATACTCTTCAACAGATTCCATGTTGCAGTAGAATCTCTTGACAACCCCCGGATAGTATTCTCTACCAATACTCAGCCAGTTGGAATAGTATCCTAAGAGGTTACTCAGATCCAATATGATTTTCTTATTATTTTTCAAACTGTCCAAATTTACAGAGACCACAGGGCTAAATTTTTTAGTTGCAAAATCCGCCTTAAACTTGATCATATTCACATCTCTATCCAAATTTCCAACTAAAAATTTAGATGATTCAAATGGAATACCTTGGGCAGGAGGTTGCTGAGATATGCCTTTACTTGTCCTCTGTTTCTTATGTCTCGATTGTTGGGGTACTACAATGTTCAATGCCGTATCCACAGCTTTTTGAACTAAAACTCCATCATTAGATTCTGTTTCTGATTCCTCAGTGACCACTGGCAGCTTATATTTTGACTGTGGAGACTTCCTTTGAGGAGTGGGTTGCTCAGAGCTCACAAGCGAACTTTCTTTGATTTTTAAAACCCCCTTCTTCTTTGATGTATCTTGCTTCACTTAGTCGAAGGAGTAGTTTCTTTGGATTGGGTTTGCTTCTCAGTGCTTTCTTCCTGGTCACTACCAGCTTGTTTAGCTCTTGCCATTTCTCGGTACAAAAAAGGATTTTGAGGTGGTGTTCAGTGATTTGTGGGTTTGAAGAGGTTGGGAGTGATCAAGAGAGCTTAGAAGATGATTTAGAGTGAAGAACAGTGGGTAATTTAGTAGAACAGTGTGAATTTTAATCGTTGTGAAAAACAGGGACGAATAGTTGATCGAGTTAGGGTTCTGAAAAACTAACGGGAGTTTTAAATTTTGAACGGTATAAAGTCAAAAATGATCGATCAAGTTATCGATCAAGGCATAATTGATCAAGTGATCAATAAATATGAAGAACAATTAAGAACATAAAGAGCAATTATCGATCATGTTATCGAACAAGCAATAATCAAATACGTTATCGATAAATTTATAGTAAAAGTCATACCTGTTAACAGTTATTCAACCAATTAATCGATAATCCTTACCCATTTGACTGATTTGACCGAAGAGTCTCTTTCTACTGTTGATCGATAAATTGTTCGATAATTTAATGATCGATCATGTTATCCATAATTTTGCTCCCCATTATTTCTAGTCAGTTTCATATACTTTGTTAATCGATGAGCTAATTAATAAATTGGTTTTATTGATCAAGTGAGTGATAAATTGAGGTATCTTCAAGGCATGGTTATCGATACTTTTATCGATCATATCCTACTCTGTTCACCTCTATTTTTCAGCATCTAAACAGAGCTTCTTGCAAAACAAATTTCTATCCACTCTGATGCTTAAATTAGTTTTTCTAAACATCAAAACTTTAAATCTAAATATTCAAACTGAAGAAGTAATGTGAGATTTCTTACAACTTATTGGGATTTACTATTCCTAATTCTCTCATGAACTAATTGAATTTTTGTAGGTCGAGAGCTTCATAAATATGTCTGCTATTTGATATTCAGTGGGAATGAATTCTACCTTTACATATTTCTTTTGAACATGCTCCCAAATGAAGTAATGTCGAACATCAATATGCTTGGTCCGAGCATGATGAACTGGATTATTGGACAAGCTGATTGTGCTTGTGTTGTCACATGTTACACCTTACTACTAGAGTGACTTAGAGTTCATTTGAAACCATTTTAGACCACATTGGATGGTCCTAGGCTAAAAAATTCTAAAAAAGAAAATCCTGATTTTCGGATTTTTACTATTCATTTGGTAAAAATCCAGTTTTTTGTACCAACTTCAAAACTTCATAACTTAATCTAGAAAAATCAAAATAGAGTGGTTCAAAATTCTATGAAAAGATCTTTGAATTCTCTTTTAAGGAAAAATGATCTTGTGAACCAATTTCTTATGAGAAAGTGTCAGGTTTTTGTGGAAGTCACCACTATCAGAACCTTAACTTTGAAAATTGACCAAAAATCGCACAGTTATCCATTTTTAACGTGCTACCTACCAAATTGAAGCTCAGGACGTGATCTATATTCATGCCAAATTTTGTGATTTAGAAAGTTTAAGAACTTAGTCAAAATGCTGCTCCAAGCTGGCCTCCTTAGGGTTACAGTATCACCACATTCATACTTATACATAACCAAAATATAATTGTTTGCATGATTCACCACTACATTACCCTTGAATTTGTAGCTTCCCTTTTTGATGATTCAGGCCCTAAAATGTTGGATTATTTTAGAAGGGTGAGATTTCAATGAAATCCCCGTAGTAAGAATAATTAACCACAACATCAATATGCATCAATTACAAGCATTTCAACCTCTTGCTATTTATAAGGAACTACTTTACCTCAGACATATAGCACTCTAACATGCAATAGCCAAGGCATTTAAAGCAAGGAGTATAGCTATACAATCATCATCATCATCATTTAGCTCAACCACATAATAGCATATGAAATTGCATAGCAATAAATGCAACACTTAACATTAAAGTTAATTAAATCTTACTACCTTAATCCAAAAGCTTTTTGATTCTTTGATCATCTTCCTCTCCTCTACAAATATCAACCCGTAATGTCATAATCCATAAAAAGGGCAGCAAGATTACCAACTATACCATATAAAAATCAACAACATAACTCAAGTAACTCTTTAAACCCTTTAAAGCTTCAATCTTTATTCCTTAATTTTTAGAGCTTTATTCCCTTAACTCTAAATATCCTCTCTTGGTTCATTCCTGCATGATTATTCATGTAGATTCCAAATATGAAATTGGATTTAAGAAAATAAAACTCCTTCTTCTAGATTCAAAGTGAACGAATGCCTTAGGGTTTAGTTTCCAAAAATTACAACTTTGATTCTAAAGCTTCCAACACATGTTCTTTAGGTTTATCCTACACCTTTTTTCATTTTAAACACAATGAAAGCCTCAAAACATTAAAAAACTCATCCTAGATCATGTTCTTGAAGTGGCTGAATTGAACCTCTAGAAGATCAATCAAGAAATCTTCTCAAAAACCACTTAAAACCACTTGAGACAACCATGATTTAAGGTGTTCTAGCTAGGTTTAACATCAATACTTCCTCCCCTTGACCAATGATCATTTTGGCCAGCAACTAAAAGAGGGAAAAGAAGAATTTTCAACCATCAAACTCAAGAAAAATAAGCAAGAAACAACATAGGACCATTTACTAACCTTAGATCTTGACTTGGTGGATCAAAATAGCTTGTCTTTCTTTTGACCATTTAATGCCAAATGAAATTAATTTCAAAAGTCAAGATCCTCTCCAATCAAGGCTTGACACTTGGCAACTTTAAATCCTCTCCATTAGTGGCTTGACAAGTGGTAACTTGCGGGCCAAGTAAAGTGCAAGACTCTAATCTTTACTTTATCGGTGAACTTTTACTCCGGGTTTAATTTTTTTCTATAATTACAGTACTCTGGCCTTTGTAATTATTTTTTGTCAGCTCCATAAATTATTCTTCTCATTTTTTTCTTCCCAAAATTCTCTCTTTATCTCAATCTCGAATTCCCATTAATTAAATAAAAAGAAAAACCATTTTTCCCTTTCTATTGAGGCTTCTCTACTTGTCATGAGAATTATGGAATATCTTGGATATTTCAGGGACTCTTTTTAATTCCAATATCTCTTATAATTTCTTAGGGCATCATAGAAATTTTCTTGAAATTTTTCTTGCCTTAAAAACATTTATTTGGAATTTTCCAAATAAAAGGCGTCAAATTTGCCTAAATCATTCTTAAATTCCTTTGTAACTTTTCCAAGGATAATTTGGTCATACAATCAACTATTTATCATCATATAATTCTCAAGGAATATTATCCTTAATTTTTTCCAATTTTCTGAGACTTGAAAATATTTTTTGATATTTACTTATTGACTAATTTTTCTTAATTAGTCAAACTTTCATAATTAACTTGGAAAATCACCATTAAATATTTCCATCACTATTCTTCTATTTCTTCTTATCATTTTTGGCCCTTAGATATTTAGGAATATCCTTATTCCTAATTGCCATTTTCTTGGATGTGACATCACACAAGATTGGGATTTCCTTCAACTTGATTCCCAAATCTTGTAATTGTTGTTTTAACTATAGAATCAAAGCACAACAGCTGGCAATGGCAACATATTTTGATTCTGTAGAGGATATTGGCAGTATGTTTTGTTTCTTGCTAGACCACGAGACAAGGTATCCTCCTAGAAATTGACATTGTCCACTTATGCTTTTCCTGTCTATTTTGTAGCCTCCATGATCAGCATCTGAGTATCCCATTAGATATTCTACTCCTTTCTTTGGATACCAGATTCCTAGATTTGGTATTCTGACAAGATATCTGAGGATTCTCTTGATAGCTTCTTCATGTGATTCCTTGAGAGCTAATTGATATCTGGTACACATTCCCATACTAAACTGAATGTTTGGTCTGCTTGCTGTGAGGTAGAGTAGTGACCCAATCATTCCTTTATATTTGGTCAGATTCACGTCTTTGCCTTTCTCGTTTGGGTCTAGTGATATGGTTGAACTCATGGGAGTTTTTATATTCTTTGCATTTTCCAAACCATATTTCTTTAGCAGTTCTTTGAGATGTTTCATCTGGGATATGATTATTCCATTTTCCTTTTATTTGATTTGCAATCCCAGGAAAAAATTCAATTCCCCCACCATTGACATCTCGAATTCACCCTGCATTAACTTAGCAAATTCTTGGCAAAGATCTTTATTAGTAGTACCAAATATCATCCACATAAATTTGAATGATTAAAAGTTCTTTTCTATTTCTTTTGATAAAGGGTGTAATGTCCACTTTGCCTCTTTCAAAACCTTTTTCTATCAGAAAAGTGCTAAGTCGTTCATACCATGCTCTAGGTGCTTGTTTTAAACCATATAAAGCCTTTTTCAATTTGTAAATGTGATCAGGGAGATTTGGATCTTCAAAACCAGGTGGTTGTTCAATGAAAACTTCTTCCATAAGATAACTGTTCAAAAACATACTTTTAACATCTATTTTGATATCTTTTATGCAGGCAAAGGCTAAGAGTACTCGTATGGCTTCCAATCTAGCTATTGGAGCATATGTTTCCTCATAATCAATACCTTCTTCCTGATTATAGCTTTTAGCCACTAATCTGGCTTTGTTTCTAATGATTTGTGTAGATTCATCAAGCTTGTTCTTGAATACCCATTTGGTGCCTATGACTAGATGGTCATTAGGTTGGGGTACCAAGTCTCAAACTTGATTCCTCTCAAATTAGTTCAACTCTTTCTACAATACTACTTTCCAGAATTCATCGGATAGAGCTTTATCAATATTGGTTGGTTTAATGTATGAGATAAATGCAAAGAAACACACTTTATTAAACACTCGTCTTCAGGTTTTGACCCCTTCATTGACTTCACCATGACTTGTTCCAGAGGATGGTTCTTGTTATGCCTCCAAGCTTTAGGTTGTTCTAGATTTTCTTGAAAAAGAGTTCCATTTGAATCATCTTTATTTTCAACGTTTTCTTCAGAAGACACTTTGTTTGAAGATTTGTTCAAATTCAGTTTTTCAAAACTTTGAATGATCTTAGTGCCATCATCTAGAGATTTTGAAAGTGAGTCAGTTTCAGCAAACACAACATGAATTAATTCTTCAATAGTAAAGGTTCTTTTGTTAAAAACTATATATGCTTTACTACAGTTAGAATATCCCAGAAGTAAACCTTCATTAGCTTTAGGATCAAATTTACTAAGATTTTCTTTGTTGTTGTTGTGGATATAACATTTGCTTCCGAAGATCATTACATGAGCCAAGTTAGGCTTCCTTTCCTTATATAGCTTATAAGGAGTCTTCTCGATTAGTGTTCTGATATATGCTCTGTTGGCGATATAACAGGCCGTGCTCATAGCTTCTGCCCAGAATACTTAAGAGATTCCCTTTTCATTTAGCATCGCTTTGGCCATCTCTGTGAGTACTCTATTCTTTCTTTCTATAACTCCATTCTGTTGAGGAGTTTTTGGTACTGAGAAGTTGTGGTCAATTCCATGCTCGTCACAATAGTCTACGAATTCATTATTCTCGAATTCTCCTCCATGATTAGTCTTGATAGACACAATAGAAATACCTTTCTCATTTTTAACCTTTTTAGCAAAATTAATAAATGCACTAAATGTTTTGTCCTTGGAGGTAAGAAATAGTCATCAACTATCACAAGAGTATATAGGTCTCCATAGAAACTCTTGACTCTTGATGGACCAACCAAATCCATGTGAAGCATTTGGAATGGCCTTTCAGTTGAGACTTTTTTTTTATTTAAATGAGGACTTTGTTTACCCTTCTGACAAGCATCATAAACAATATCATGTTCAAATTGAATTTTGGGTAAACCAATAACTAAATCCTTTTTTGTTAATTTTGAAAGCTGATTCATATCAACATGAGCAAGATGTTTATGTTAAAGCCAACTTTCCTTATTTTTGCTAACAAAACAGTTTTCAGAGAGTTTGGAAACAATTTGAATAGTATAGCAGTTACCATCCCTTGGAGTTCTTAGTTTTATGTTTAATTCTTCCTTCTTTAGTGGCAAGTTATCTTTGCTGATGATTAGGCATTCTTCTGAATCTAGGATTACCTAGTTGTTCTTGTTGGTACCCTAACTGACACTGAGTAGGTTGTGACATCGACCTTTAACATAGTAAACATCTTCAACTTTCATTCCCTTGTCACTTCCTATTTCTCCAATTCCAGTAATTCTCCCAGACTGATTTTTACCAATGCTCACTTTGCCTCCTTCTTTTGGTTTAAGTGATGAGAACTTCTCAGTATCACCCATCATGTGTTTAGAGCATCCACTGTCGATGTACCATTTGCTTGCTCTAGATGCTTTGAGATGTACCTCTAACAGATGAATCACGTTTTAGGTACCCATTTCTTGGGTCCTTTTTGGTTAGTATGGTCTGTCCTAGGTATATAAGTACCTTTGGGCACCTATTTTAATGTTCTGTAAGTCCCTTTCTTCTTGTGATGACAAGAAGAGGTTGTATGACCGTTACGGTTGCAATATGAACATAACACAAAAGGATTAGAAGAATAAACAACATTTTTAAAGAACGTTAGATATGATCGACCATCACTTTTCTTCTTTCCCTTTTTCTTATCTTGAGTAGGATCATATCCTATTCCTAATTTATCCATCATACAACGTTGAGCTCCCAGAATCACTTTGAGCATTTCATTACCCTTTGTGAATTTCTCCAGAGTTTTAGTAAGCTCCTCGGTTTTCTTTCTATTCTACTCACATTTTGTGTAGACTGGAGGTGTGGTGTCTTTCTGCTTTACTTGTTGTTTCTCTAGAATCTTTATCTTCTTTTTGGAGCTTGCCCACTCCTTAGCAATTCTTACTAGCTTAGAATGTAACGCATTATACTCAGATTGTAATTCATCATAAGAAGGTTCAGAAATGATTACCTCATCTGTCTCTGAATCTTCGTCTTCTTGTGCCACGAGATAAATGTTATTTGTTTCTTCATCATCAATATCTTCTTCTTCCGAAGAGCTATCTCTCCAGATTGATGTTATGAATGCCTTCTTCTTTCTAAACTTTTCTTTCTTTTAGTCTTTGTCCTTTATCTTGGATAGCTGAGGATACTCTTCTTTAATGTGTCCCGGCTTCTTGCATTTGAAGCAGATTATTGGTTCTTTGGGCTTATTTGGAGATGTGGAGGCTTTACATTTTGATTGGAATCTTCTTCTTGCTTTGTTTCCGTAGAACTTTTTGAATATTTTGACTATGAGACCCATTTCATCATCCTCCAGATCCTCTTCATCATCATCTTCACTCTCCTGAGTCTTGAGAGTGATGCCCTTACGATTCTTCTTGTTTATCTCCTTCTTGTACTTCTGCTTACTTTTATACTCTCCCAAGCTTTTTAATAGTGTAGCAATAGAGCCAATTGATTCTCCTTTTATCTCCTCAATGGTTGTTACCTTCAGTTCCCATTTCTTTGTGAGACTGTGATTGAGCTCAAATTATTATTATCTTTTTATTACATTATCCATGGTTTTGTGGTATTTTCTAGTCCTTTATGGTTATAATTGAGCTTATTTGAGGCTAAGAGTTAGTGTCTTTTTTAGGGTAAAATCGTCATAATTAGTTATTAATTGTATTCAATTAATCTCTAGGACAATTGATGCCTTAAATTGTTGCTTTTCAGTATAGGACACCTAAGATTGGGGATTGAAGACTCAAGGCACAAAAAGCAAAAAGGAACCTCTGCCATAGTTCGTCGCGGCACACTTCCGCCTTCGCCGCGGCGAACATCGACTGTCAAGAAGGAAAGCTCTCTGCCATGGTTCACTATGACGAACCCCTCGTATCAGCACATTTCAGACCCGACCATTTCGGGAAATTTTGACCTACCCACCTCCAGGAACCGACCCATACACGTCAATTTCGGGTTAGAAACCCTATTTTGGGTATAGGTGAGGTCAGACACTGATTATTCAGCCACCACCTACGTTTTCGATCATCATCCTCTCTCATCTTTCCCACTGAACCTTAATCCTCCATCTCCAACTCCTTCACCTTCTATTTTCTTGCACTTCTTCTTCATCCACCCTTATTTCCTTCATCTCCTGACTGTTATGGCTAAAGATTTAACTCTGGTTGGAGCTGATTCCAAGGCTATGATGAGCTAGGTTTTCCCAACTCTTGAAGATGGTGGAGTAGCATAAGTTTACAAGCTTCAAAGGGGAGTTTTAGTTTTAATCTTTAGTTTCTAGCTATGTATTTATGATTTCCTAGGTCTAGGAGTTGTAAAGTCCTAGTTAGACACTTTGGTTAATTCTGTAATCATTGGTTAATGATTAACATTTGTAATTTGGATTGGTTGATGTTGAATTTAGTGCTTAAATATATGTAGTTGCATATATGCTTCTTGTGACTCTCATGATTCTCTCCTATCTTGCATGGTTATGTTTTGATACTGAGTTGATTGTGTGTACTTTGAACCAATTGCATGATTATTCCAAAATTACACATTAGGGAAGTTTAACAAAGTTTTTATTAATCGGTTCATTAATGTAAGCTTTGGACTCAATGAGTTATTGAGGTTGTTATTAAGAAAACCTAATGGATTTATGAAACTCCCAATATTTTAAGTGAACTATGATTGCCATCAAAACCATTTTCAAGAGATTTCCTATCATTCATTTCCATTCCATCATTATTATCTTAAAACACCAAAAACATAGTATCTTAGGTTTGTTTTCATTGCATTCAATTTAGGCACCATTCATTAAATGTTAAAAAACCCAAAAACCCCTTTTCATTACTTTGCATGGCATTTAGTCTAACCTAGGTAACTAATAAAGGCTCCCAAAGGTGAAACGACCCGAGTTTGCATTATACTGCATAGCTTGGATTTATTTTGATTGAGAACCCCAAGGCGAACGACAAAAGGCTCTCTTCAAGTGGCATCGTTGCTGAGGAGCCAAGAAATTGGTTCTTTAGGTTAGCTTGTGCTAATTGGTTGTCAATTGAAGTTTTGATCTTTTTAGGTTGCATCTTAGGTAGTTTAGTTGCATATTTGTTCATAGTATAAGTTTTCATCTTGCATAGCATCAAAATTTTTGGAAATATAAACAAATATACTGATTTTCTAGATTTTCAGCATTTCTCACGTTGCATCAGTGGAGTCCAGTATTTGATAAGCATTCTGTGACACTTCGCCGCGGCCAACCTGTTCCTTTGCCGCAGCTAACTTTCTAAAAAACCGAAGGATTCCTCTCGGAATACCTTTGCCGCGGCACACTCCTGCTTTCGCCGTGGCCAACTCCCTGCAATCAACTATCTGGTCGCCTCTGTCACCTTTCGCTGCGGCCAACCTCTGCTTTCTCAGCGGCGAACTCTTCTAGAAAATTTTGAAACTTACACTTTTTGCTTCTTTTTCTGTGCATACATACTCATACTCACCCATACACTTGCATTCATCACATTGCATGCTTTTAGTTGACTTTGTGTGCTGCAAGTCAATTTTGTTTGCCCTTTCTCTTGTGACTTTTATCTTGCATGCCACGAAAAACAAAACTTGTATCCTTTAACCCTGAGATCGAGAGAAGACTCAGAGAGATAAGAAGAGAGAAAAGAGTTGAAGGGACAAGTGAGTTGGTGATTGAGCGAGAGAATATTTCTGTGGAATCTAGCCTATCTAGTAGTGAGAGTGAGCCTACTGATCAAGAGATAATGGCTGATTTACCACCTAACCACCCTAATCCTAACCCCAATGCCAACCAAGTGAGGAATGGAGAACAAGAGAGAGTGGGAGAAAATAATGGGAACCCTAGAAGAAGAACAATTAGGGAAGCCACCACATCTGATGTTAACTTTGACCCATTTACTGCTGCATGTCCAAATTTTGAAGTTAACTTTGAAATTAAAGGTTTATTGATAAACTTACTCCCAAAATTCTATGGCTTGATAGGAGAAGATCCTTATCTACATTTATAACCCCTCTCTATGGTGTGTCAGAGTATGAAGCTAGTTAGAGCATCGTTGGATCAAGTGCTGTGGAAGGTTTTTCATTTGTCGTTGGAAGGCAAAGCTCGCGAGTGGTATATGAGCCTTCCCAGGCATGTGGCTGATGCGTACCACAGTTGGGGGAACTTAAGGAAGGCATTCTTGGAGAAATACTTTCCGGCTTCTTGAACTTCTTCCATGAGAAAGGAGATCTATTCGGCTAAACAAGATTATGACGAATCCCTTTATGATTATTGGAATAGATTCCAAGACTTGCTCTCAAGATGCCCACACCATCAAATCCCAGATGAACAACTGGTGCAATATTTTTATGATGGATTGAAGAACCAAGAGAAGGTATGCTAGACGCTGCATCAGGGGGATCTTTAATAGACTCTACTGCTGAGGAAGCCTGGGATTTAATCAAGAAGATGGCCCTAATTCATCAACAATTCAGTGTAAGAGATACTAGAGCAGTTCATGAATTGGGGACCTTCGAGGTTCACAACAGGAGAATGGACACCTTGGAATCAAAGGTTGATTCCATGGAAAGCAAGGTGACTTCTCAGTTATCCCTTATTACAGCTGAGTTGAAGAATATGAATGTGCATAGACCAGCAGCTACCACAGATATTACTGCCCCTAGTTGCGAGACTTGTGGTTCAGTTATGCATATCTCTAGTGTCTGTCCAGGCCGATATGAGGGGGTATCTGCGGTTTTCCAGGGTCGTCCAAATCAGAAGTGGGACCCTTACTCCAACACTTATAACGAGGGATGGAAGGCAAACCCTCGATTGGGCTGGAGGAATGATGATAGTAGACCTCCAAACAGATTTTTGAAGAGTGGAGGAGCTGGTCCATCTTCAACCCAGTTCAAAAACCAATCTCAAGCCCTAACCGTCCCACCCAAGGATGATACCAACCAACTTCTACACAATATGATGGCCTTAATGAAAGAAGAAAGGGCTGCTAACGCTACTCAGTTCAACTCCTTAGCTTCACTAATTCAACAAGATTCATCCAAGAATGATGCTAGATTTAGTGCTTTAGAAAAGAGGATGGAACAGTGGGAAACTAAGTCTGAGAACATCAACTCGTATATAACTCAATTGTCCAATAACATGAGTGAGCAACAAGCAAGGAGTAGTGGCGCAATCCCCTTCAACACTGTTATCAATCCTAAGGGCTTGAATGCCATTACCCTTAAGAGTGGGAAGCAAGTGAATTTTAGAGAAGATGAGGATGAAGTTATAGATAAGGAAATCTTGTGTGATGAGCTGCCACAAGCAACTTCAAAAGTGAAGCATTCTGAAAGCTCCAAGGAGAAGAGGCTAAAGCTAAAAGAAGCCCTAACAGAACATGATGGCAAGGGCAAAGCTGTGGAATCTGAGCCAAGCAATCATAGAGCCTCAAGCAAGGAAGGTAAGGAGGTAAACATCAATGAACTACCATTTCCTCATGCTTATTTGAAAAATGTGAAAATGGGTAAGGAAAAGCAAGATCATGAGTTGCTTGAGACATTTAGGAAAGTAGAACTGAATATACCCCTTGCTTGACCTGATTAAAAAGATTCCTAAGTATGCTAAGGTCTTAAAAGAATTATGCACTCAAAAGAGGAGATTTAAACCTAATGAAAGAGTCCAATTACCCTATAATGTATCGGCTTTGTTTAAACCCCAAATTCCTGTAAAGTGTCAAGACCCTGGATCTTTCACTATCCCTTGCACTATAGGAAAGGTTACTTTAGGGGGAGCCCTGTTAGATTTAAGTGCAGCCATTAATGTCATGCCTAAGTTCATGTACACATCTCTAGGAGTCAAGACTCTTAAGTGTACTATTGTTGTGCTCCAACTTGCTGATAGGTCTATTAGGTATCCTGAGGGCATTATTGAAGACATTTTAGTCCAAGTTAAGGGACTGATGTTTCCTGCTGATTTTTATGTGATTGACATGTCTTCTGAACGCGTGAATGATACTACACTCATCCTTGGTCGACCTTTCTTAAGGACTACTAATACCATGATTAGCATGAAAGAGGGCACCATAACTATGGAGGTGGGTGATAATAAAGTTTCTTTTAACATGTATGAAGCAATGAAGCATCCTTATGAGGACTATTCACTTTTGGGGGTTAACATGATAGCCATTGCTATTGAGGATGCTTGCTCTGAAGTTGAATTGCAAAATAACTCTTTCTATTCTAATATTTACACTAATGAATCTATTGATGAGGATGAATCCATTTCTTCTTTTTCATCTCTTTACTCTACACCTTCTACTTGCTCATGTGGTGGTGATGTTACATGCCTTGATTGTACTGTGGTTAATTGCATGCTTTCCATCCCACATGCATCTTCCGTTTCCTCCCTTGACTCCAAGATAGACTGTGATTCCTCTATTGTCAGTGATGATTCCCTTAGGGAAAGGTTTCCTGTTGTTATTTCAGATACGGAGGAAGAAATCATGGAGAAGAATCCCTCTAAGGCGGTTGCTGTAGATCAACTAGAAGTTGGTTCAATGCTTGGAGAGGAAGCTAACTACAAGGCTGAGGAACTATCACTGGTTGAAGGAAAGGGGAGTAATCTGTTCTCTCTTGAACTTCATAAATTGATTCCTTCTATTGTGCAACCACCTACACTTGATTTGAAACCCTTACCATCTACTTTGAAATATGCTTTCCTTGAGTCTAATGATCAATTACCTGTAATAATTACTAACTCACTGTCTGAGAGTGAGGAAGAGAGACTCTTGTCTGTTTTAAGGGAGCATAGAAGGGCAATAGGGTGGACACTAGTTGACATACCAGGAATTAGTCCTGCTGTGTGCACACATAGAATTTTGCTGAGTGAGGAATCAAAACCAGTGAGACAACCCCAAAGACGATTGAACCCTCTCATATTGGATGTAGTTAAGAAAGAAATTACTAAATTGTTGAGTGCTGGGATAATATATCCAATTTCTGATAGTGAGTGGGTCAGTCCGGTGCATGTTGTGCCAAAGAAGAGTGGGGTAACAGTAGTAAGGAATGAAAGGGATGAGTTAATTCCTACAAGGGTTCAAAACTCATAGCGTGTGTGCATAGACTATCGGAGACTTAATGATGCAACACATAAGGATCACTTTCCTATACCCTTCATTGACCAAATGTTGGAGAGACTAGCTGGTAAATCACATTATTGCTTTTTAGATGGCTTTTCTGACTATTTTCAGGTACCCATAGCCCCGAAGATCAGGACAAAACCACCTTTACATGCCCCTTTGGTATCTTTGCTTATCGAAGGATGCCATTTGGGTTATGTAACGCTCCAAGCACCTTTTAAAGGTGTATGATGGCGATTTTTAGTGACCTCTTAGAGCATAATATGGAGGTCTTCATGGATGATTTTACGGTTTATGGGGAGAGCTTTGATCAGTGCTTGAATAGCCTAAGGCAAGCTCTAGAGAGATGCATAGTCAAAAATCTTGTTTTGAATTTTGAGAAATGTCATTTCATGGTGGGTAGTGGCATAGTGTTAGGTCACCTCATCTCTAGTAAGGGAATTGAGGTTGATAAGGCTAAAATTGAAGTTATATCATCTTTGCCTTACCCCACTTGTCTGAAAGACTTGAGATCTTTTCTTGGGCATGCAGGGTTTTATAGGCGCTTTATTAAAGATTTTAGTAAAGTTGCCTTGCCCCTTTCTACTCTACTTAAAAAGGATGTTGAATTTAATTTTGATGAAAAATGTAGACATGCCTTTGATACTCTCAAGTCTATGCTTGTTTCACCTCCTATTTTGACTGCACCCAACTAGAATTTAATTTTGAACTCTCATGTGATGCTTCTAATTGTGCAGTGGGTGCTATGCTTGGCCAGAAGGAGGAGAAGCAATCTAGAATTATAGCTATGCCTCTAAAACACTTGACCCAGCTCAAGTCAACTATACCACCACTGAGAAAGAAATGTTTGCCATTGTATTTGCTTTAGACAAGTTTAGACAATATCTAATCAATTCTCGAGTGGTTGTGTATACAGATCATGCGGCTGTCCGTTATTTGCTCAAAAAGCCAATCTAAACCAAGATTGATTAGATGGGCTTTATTGCTTCAAGAGTTCGACATTGAGATTAAGGATAGACCCAGGGCAGTGAATCAAGTAACCGATCACCTGAGTAGGCTACCGAAGACACAAGGGGAGTAGACTCTTCTGACTTGACTTGTGATTTTTTACCATTCAGCTTTATGTTCTGTGGTTACTATAGAGCCTTGGTATGCTAATATTGTCAATTATCTCATGTCTGGACTCACTCCTCCCTTTATGTCTAGATTTCAGGCACAAAAGCTTCGTAGCGAGTCAAAGTATTACATTTGGGATGACCCTCATCTGTGGAGGATGTGCAGTGACCAAGTAATATGAAAGTGTGTGCCGGAGGAGGATTTTGAACCTATTATTTCAGCTTGCCATTCCATGGTTTGTGGTGGTCATTTTAGTGCAAGGATAGATTCAGGATTTTATTGGCCCACCCTCTTCAAAGACTCTTTTACATTTTGTAGATCTTGTGACAAGTGTCAGCGATTTGGGGGGTTGGGAAAAAGACATGAGATGCCTCAATAGCCCCTTCTATTTTGTGAGATTTTTTAGGTTTGGGGAATTGACTTTATGGGACCCTTTCCTTCTTCCCTTGGTTTTGTATATATTTGTATATGTATCTAAGTGGATTGAAGCTATACCTTGCAGAAAAGATGATGCCCCAACTGTACATAGATTTCTAAAATCACACATTTTCTGTAGGTATGGGATCCATAGGGCTATAGTGAGTGATCGGTGAACACATTTTTGTAATAGGATAGTCAACAGCCTATTGTCCAAATTTGGTGTCACTCATAAAATCTCTACTGCCTATCACCCCCAAACCAATGGCCAAGCTGAAACATCTAATAGGGAAGTGAAGCATATTCTGGAGAAAATGGTCAACCCATCCAAGAAGGACTGGAGCTCCCATTTAGAAGAAGCATTATGGGCTTACCGGACTGCTTAAAAATTGCCCATTAGCATGTCTCCCTACCGCTTAGTATATGGAAAGCCATGTCACTTGCTAGTGGAGCTAGAACACAAAGCATATTGGGCAGTCAAGCAGTGTAACATGAATATAGAGTCCTCTCGCATGGAAAGGAAGCTGCAATTGCAAGAGCTGGAGGAGATTAGACTTGAAGCTTATGAGAACTCCAGACTTTACAAGGAGAAGACCAAATTTGTGCATGATTGGGGTATCTTGAGAAAGGAATTCAAGGAAGGCGATAGAGTGCTATTGTACAAGGCTCGATTTACCTTCAAACAAGGAAAATTCAACACCAGATGGGATGGGCCATACACAGTCACTAAAGCACACAACTTCAGTATGGTGGGGCTGCTACATGAGGAAACCGGGGCCAGAATCAAGGTTAATGGCCATCTACTGAAGCTCTACCATGAGAATCACAAGCCTCCTTAACTCCCTGGTCGTTTCTTTCCTTCACTCATTTACATGCTTTTGCTTAATTATAGATCTTGCTATGTTTTGTGCATTGTATGTTGGATGAGTGTGGGGGAGAAACCCTTTTCAGTAGTTTAGTAGTAGCGTAGTTGTTGTTTGAATTCAATAAGACCCCCTGCAAGTTTTGATCTCTATCCTATCTTACTTTGTGCTTGTAATGAATTATATGAATCAGATTGATTGAGAAAGTTTGTCTGTGGTATACTGCTTAATCATAGACTTATTGAGTACCTTCTGATCTCTTTTGATGCACTTTAAAGTTTTTGAAGTATCCAGCTACATCTGTTGTTTGTGTGTTGTGTTTCTTTGTTGTTTGGGTGTTTTTCATGATGTTCTGTACTTTCTGTGACACTTCGCCACGGCAAAACCTAGCCTTTGCGGCCGTGAAGTTGTTCTGTGTTCCATGTGTTGCTCTTGGTAACCTTTCGCCGTGGCGAAGGTTGCCAGTCCCTGTGTGGTGCTCTCGGGCATGTTTCGTCGTGGTGAACTTTTGACTTTGCCGAGACAAACATCCTTCTCTTCCTTCGTTCTTATCTCAAGATGGTTTGGCAACGGCGAACCCGCCGTTTCAGTGCAGGTCGGTTTTGTTTTTTCCTTGTTTTTCGGTGTATATTTCCCTCTTTGCCCCCATTTCTGAGTCACCCATCCTATTCTCCTGAACCTATTTCAGTCTTTTCCCCTACCCATTCCATTAAAACCCCCCAATAACCTCTCCACCCATTTCAATTCTCCCAAACTATCGGTCCCTGCTCCCATTCTGAAACTGCTCCTTCTTTGCCTTCTCCCTTTCAGAACCGTTCGCAGCGATCCCTCTCCCTTCCAGCTTCTAACCCGTTGACCCTTCCCTCTCCCTATTCTTCTTCTGCGCCCGTCTATCTCTTCTCTCTGGTCTCGTTCTCCCCTTTCCTTCTCTGTTTCTTCCTCTGCTCTCTACCGTGCACGTTGTGGTATGTTTTCTCTCTTCCTTTGTTCTTTCTTTTGTTTTAATTCTGTTAGTTGTTAGTCTTTCAATTTGTTCTGTTATTTTGTTGATTAGGTTGGGTTATTTTGATGTCAAATTGTAGTTACGTAGCCTTTAGGTTACCTAATGATTCATGGTACATTATGTTTTTCTTTAATTTTTTTACTTAATTCTGAAAGTTTTTGATCAACTGGAAACCTATGAATCATTATATAGCCATTTGCTACTGTCTAGGTTGTGAACTTGGTTTTTCTGGGGTAGCGTTTATTGCTGTTGTTTGGTTTTTGTCTAGTGTGTTTGTTTGCTGCGTTCAGAGAATGCCTCGCACTAAGAACCCTGTACCTGTGTCTGAGTCTGATTCGAGGGATGAATACACTTTTGAGGAATTATACCAAAAAATTGACCAAAGACCCCTCCTTAAGGAATGACCTTTTCCCTTAGACCCCTTGATCACCCCTTGGTTCGCCAGCTCCGTGCCTCCCAATTGACTGGTTTGGTCCAAGAGCGTTCTTTGGGTAATGACGCTTTTGTTCGCCACTTTTATACTTATGCATGTTTCCATGGCTCCATGATCATTGACTTTCGCAATGTCGTTGTCCACCATGCCTTCACCGCTGAAAACATCTGTTTCCATTACTGCCTTCCCCCTTGTCGCCACTCGGGTTACTCTGCTTACAAAGACAACTACCCTTTTGACGCTATGGTCCAAACCTTATGTCATGAGGGAGCCACTTGGCATCGCCCTCGTACCTCTGAATAGTACCTTAAGCACTCTGAGTTTCTACCTGAGGCCCGCCCTTAGCTGCATTTTGTCTGCAACAACCTAGTCCCCACCACCCACCTGGCCAACGTTCCCAAACGCTAAGCCCTTTATGTCTACCTTCTCATGACTAGCCAATCCTTTGATGTAGCCAACACCATTTACTCAGCCCTCCATGATGCCATCAACACCCCCAAACTCACTAACAGCATCCTCCCCGTTTATGATGTTGGCGCAGCGCATGCAGCCGGTGCACCAGCTCCCAAAGCTCAAACAGACCAGCCAGATCCAAAAGCTCCTGAACTTATCACCTTGGACACTTTGGCTGATGATATTGATGAGCTGGTCGACCACGTCCACTAGTTGCGAGTCACCCTCCTCCGCGAGATGAAGAGGCAGAAAGACCGTGATGCTCTGTATGATCGAGACTGACGTTACCGCCGGCGTGTGGATGCTCTGCTTGCTGAACGGTTGAACTTCATCCTACCTCTTGAAGAGAAAGACCCTCAGAGTGGAGCCGGGACATCTGGAGCAGGAACTTCTGGTGCAGGACCATCCGGGTCTGGGGCAGATGATTCTGGGACACAGCTGTAGCTGTTTGCTTGTGTTTTGTTTTCTTTATTGTTCTTTGTATTTCTCTTTAGTTGGTGTAGCTGGTTACTTCTTAAACTTTTTCGATGTTACATTGGATGTTATTTCACTCTGTGGCTACTGATGGCCTTTACATTTCGCTATTGCTCTTATATTGGTCTCAACTTCTATTTTCCTTTTCCTCTTTGTTTTACATGCAACCTCTCACCTTCTCCCTCCTTTTTATGAATTCGATGTGTTGTGCTTCAATTTCAATTGGACTTTGCAACTTTTGGTTCACTTTGTGATTGGTTTGCCTATACTGGTTTAAACATTGAGGACAATGTTGTGTTTAAGTGTGGGGGAGGGACCTATTGTGGATTTTAGCAAATAATTCTCATGCATCCATGCATCTATGTGATTTTGAGGTGTTTTTGAACTGATAAATTGGTTGAATTGTGAATATTTTGAACTTGATTTGCTGAAGAGTTGAAAATTGCACAGGATTTCGCTTTCTACCACCCTTCACCGCGGCAAAGCCCCTTTTATCATGCTAATGTAGCTCTCGGCCACACTTCGCCGCGGCCAACTTATGTTTCGTCGAGGCGAAGCAGGGCCTTTCTCCAGACTTGGCTCTTTGTGAGCCTTCACCGCGGCGACCTCCATTCTTCGCCATGGCAACCCCCTAAAAAAATTTTTTAATAACAAATTCTTTGCAATTTCAGCTGGTCTTCAGAAATTTTTCCTGGCTTATTCTTTATGCTCATGTATCCTTTTTAAAATTGATGAAAGTTCAAATTGTGCTAGTGCTTTTAGAAAACTTTCTATGCTTTTAAGTGAGGGTTGAACTTGGGCTAGTTATTCTCATGTTTTTGACAGATAGTAAATGATGATATGCTTTGAAATTATGACTATGTGGTTTTTAACCCTTAAGATTGATTAATTGAGATTTTAGCCTTGTTGGAAGGATTTTTGGGCCTAAAAAGTTATTAAATTGAGTGAATCTGCTTATTTCATATTTCTCTAGAACTTGTTCTAATTCTTAATCGAAGCTTAGTGAATCAATTTTTGTGAAAATGATAGAGGCATTCGATTTCAATTCCTCGTTTCCCAAACACAAACCCAATCATTTCACCATTGTAAACCCCTTTGGGCCTTCATCTTGAGTACATGCATGAGATTATTTTGTGATTTAAAAAAAAAAAGAGAAGTTGCTTAATTTTAAAAAAAAAGAAAAAAAAGAGAGAGAAAAAGCAAAGAAAAGAAAGGATAAAGATATAAAAATTATAAAATAAAAACTAAGTAGCTTCTCCCCTTACTTTTATTTAGATTAATTCTATCTTAATAATTTGTATGCTTGTACTCATTTCCGTTTCATTCTCATTTCATTCATTTCATTTGGCCTTTATTCAAATTCTGACCCCTAAAAGTCCTCTTGATTTGCAAAGTTGTTTCCCGTGGTGGAGAGGTAGAATTATTACAAGCCTATGGTAGAAATTGAATTGAGTAGACTTAGAGTAAAATAATCCCAAAACAAGTGACTTTAGAGCGAAACACTTATCCGTGAGATAGATCGCTTTTGATCAATCTTTTGAGTTAATTGTCCATTGTTTTCATTTTCCTAGCATATCCTTGTTTGACTGTTGTCAAATCCTGTGAGAATTTCTTACTAATCTTCTGCTTTCATCTTTAAGCATAGTAGTGTTTCTCTTTGTACTGGTATCTCTTTGAATTATTTTTGAGCTTTGTCCAGGAGTAAAAAGGTCTAAGTGTGGGGGAATTTGATTGGGCTCAAATTATTATCATCTTTTCATTACATTATCCATGGTTTTGTGGTATTTTCTAGCCCTTTTTTGTTATAATTGAGCTTATTTTAGGCTAAGAGTCCTTACATTGAGTTAGTGTCTTTTTGAGGGTAAAATCATCATAATTAATTATTAATTGTATTCAATTAATCTCTAGGACAATTGATGCCTTAAATTATTGCTTTTCAGTGTAGGACACCTAAGATTGGGGCCAAGATTAAAGACTCAAGGCACAAAAAGCGAAAAAGAGCCTCTGCCATAGTTCGTCGCGGCACACTTCTGCCTTCACCGCGGCGAACGTTGACCGTTAAGAAGGAAAGCTCTCTGCCATGGTTCGCCACGGCAAACCCCTCATATCAGCACATTTCAGACTCGACCATTTTGGGAAATTCTGACCTACCCACCTCCAGGAACTGACCCATACACGTAAATTTCGGGTTAGAAACCCTATGTTGGGTATGGGTAAGGTCAGACACTGATTATTCAGCCACCACCTACGTTTTCGATCATCATTCTCTCTCATCTTTCCTACTGAACCCTAATCCTCCATCTCCATCTCGATCTCCTTCACCTTCTATTTTCCTGCACTTCTTCTTCATCCACCCTTATTTCCTTCATCTCCTGACTGTTATGTCTGAAGATTTAACTCTGGTTGGAGCTGATTCCAAGGCTATGATGAGCTAGGTTTTCCCAACTCTTGAAGATGGTGGAGTAGCATGAGTTTACAAGCTTTAAAGGGGAGTACTTTAGTTTTAATCTTTAGTTTCTAGCTATGTATTTATGATTTCCTAGGTCTAGGAGTTGTAAAGTCTTAGTTAGACACTTTGGTTAATTCTGTAATCATTGGTTAATGATTAACATTTGTAATTTGGATTGATTGATGTTGAATTTAGTGCTTAAATATATGTAGTTGCATATATGCTTCTTGTGACTCTCATGATTCTCTCCTATCTTGCATGGTTATGTTTTGATACTGAGTTGATTGTGTGTTACTTTGAGCCAATTGCATGATCATTCCAAAATTACACATTAGGGAAGCTTAACAAAGTTTTCATTAATGAGTTCATTATTGTAAGCTTTGGACTCAATGAGTTATTGAGGTTGTTATTAAGAAAACCTAATGGATTTGTGAAACTCCTAATATTTTAAGTGAACTATGATTGCCATCAAAATCATTTTCAAGAGATTTCCTATCATTCATTTCCATTCCATCATTATTATCTTAAAACACCAAAAACATAGTATCTTAGGTTTGTTTTCATTGCATTCAATTTAGGCACCATTCATTAAATGTTAAAAACCCAAAAACCCCTTTTCATTACTTTGCATGGCATTTAGTCTAACCTAGGTAACTAATAAAGGCTCCCAAAAGTGAAACGACCCGAGTTTGCATTATACTGCATAGCTTGGATTTATTTTGATTGAGAACCCCAAGGCGAACGACAAAAGGCTCTCTTCAAACTGCTTAGTATTTTCCTCACTTGGTCTTCTTGACTATACTTCTTGCCGAGTGTAGTGAGGTGATTGATGAGATGTAAGAATCTTACTTCCATATCTCGAATGCTCTCCCCATCCTTTATTCTGAATAATTTGAATTATATGGTGAGAGTATTGATTATGCTCTGTTTTACACCGGTTGTCCCTTCATGTGCAATCTCCAGTGCCTCCCACATTTCCTTGGCAGTTTCCAAGCTTGAAACTCAGAAGTATTCTTTTTGACTTAATGCATAGGTCAAAATATTGCTTACTTTATTGTTCAATAACACAAGCCTTTTATCTTCTTCCTCAAACTCTCTGGGACTTTTGGGAACTTGTTGATTTGTCAACGGTTTTCTTTGAAACATAGTTCCCATGCTCGATTACGTCTCATAAACCGTATTCAGTTGCTTTGATAAAATCTTCATCCTCATCTTTCAGAATGTAAAGTTTTCACTATTTAAGCCTGGTGGTTTTGAGGTTGAGCATCTTCTGGGTAGCACACACTACTAGAAAAAAGACATTTAATGTCGCAAAATAACGGTGGTAAAAAGAAAAACGCCGTGGAAAAAAAGGTGGTGGCATTTTTGTAAATAAGTGGCCTAATGATTGATTTTCCATGGTAGTTATTAGGAAAACCACTGTGGAAAGTTTTAAAATAAGCCGTGATAGGGTTTAATCTTGATGAAACCCCGCCTTTCATAGCTACTCGACCTAAAATAATTGAATTAGATTTGGTAGATGATGACTATGCTGTTAGAGATTATCATTGTGAAAGAATTTGGGAGGATAATCATTGTAAGGCCTAAATAAATTATTTGATGTTTCTTATTAAATTCATTTCATATTTATTATTCTTATTCATAATATGATGTTTTTTGTTAACTATACTTAATGTTTTATATTAACTTGATATTTCTTATTCTCTATTTGTTTCAATTATAATTGCTTATTTACTTATAATTCTATGCTATTGTATTGTAGCTAACATTTGATATTCCCGCAACTGAGCAAATAAGACACCATCTGTTTAAGCAACTCAATAAATGGTAGAGGGATTTTAAATCCACGCTTATAAAACACTATATTCGTGGGGAAAAAAAGGTGAGCATCCTAAGGATCGATACCAGTTTATTAGTGACAAGGCATAGGAGGGTTTTGTGAAGCAACGTGAAGACCCTGCATTTAGTTTCTTCAAACTTAGTTTTTAATCAGTTCATATTTTATTTAACTAAACTAACTTTGTTGAATTTGTTTCATTGTCATAGGCATTGAGTCAAAAGAACAAGCAAATATCTGAGCAGAATGTGTACACACATACTATATCTCGTGCAGGGTATGGTGGTTTAGAAAGAAATATGATGGAGGAACGGATGAAGAATGCACAAATGGCCGCTACTTCAGATCCTACTAGCTACATTCCACCTATTGAGCCTCTTTCTGGCCAAGAAAAATGGAAGGCGACGAGGATTAAAAAAAGTCAATATATTACTCTAGAGTGTACTGCTGATTGAACCCAATTCTTCATTGTCTTTTCATATCATTTTAAGGGTTTTTATCACAGTTAGTAGCTCTTTTACTGTTTATTGTGCTTAATTTATATTAAAGTGCCTTACCTTGAATTAGTGCATAATAGGGGCAAAATTGTCATAATTGGAGATTAATTATTATTAATTGATTACCTTGAATTAGTGCATAATAGGGGCAAAATTGTCATAATTGGAGATTAATTATTATTAATTGATTTCTAGGATAATTGATGCTACATTATGTATGATTTTCCATGTAGGTACTTTGGAGAAATTTGGGCAAATTTGGAAATCACACTTTAGTCCCAACATTCAAGGTAGTAAAAGACTGAATTAATGGCAGAAAAGGGCCCTAGAATTGAAGAAATTACACCAGAGGCCCTGAGTAAATGAAGCTTTGTGTTTTGGTTGAAAAGTACAATCCGCCGTGGCGGATTTGTCAGAATTGCAGAAGTCGCGATTTCAGCATTTTGATTCGGATCCCTAGGCTTCAACCTGACCCAAAACCACCTCTAGTAGCCAGTATAAGCTGAGTTTCAACCGAGGGAAGCCTCATTCGGTCTCTCCTCACCTTTCTTTGGCCGAATCATCCTCTCATCTCCTCCTTCCATCAATTCTTCATTACATTCCATCATCTTTCCCTTCAATCCATCCATAACCTCTTCTTCCATGGAGATTCGACTGTTGCTACTGGTTGGAGCAATGCCTGGAGCTATGGAGGGCTAGGGTCTATCAACTCTTGAAGAATGGTGGTGTGGCATGAGTTGCTAAGCTTCAAAGGGGAGTTTCAGTTTCAGTCTTTAGTTTCTAGCTATGTATTTATGATTTCCTAGGTTTAGGATTTGTAGATTCTTAGTTGATTCTGTAATCATTGGTTAATGATTTACTTTTGTAGTTTGGATTGGTTAATGTTGAATTCTGTGCTTAAATATATGTGGTCACATATATGCTTCTTTGTAACTCTCTTAATTCTCTCCTATCTTGCATGGTCATGTTTTGATACTGAGTTGATTGTGGGTTACATTGAGTCCAATGTCTAAATCAATGAACTTCATTAATGAAAACATTGTTAAGTGAACTATGATTACCATCAAAACCATTTTCAAGAGATTTCCTATCATTCATTTCCATTCCATCATTATTATCTTAAAACACCAAAAATATAGTATCTTAGGTTTGTTTTCATTGCATTTAGTTTAGGCACCATTCATTTAAATCTTAAAAACCCAAAACCCCATTTCATTGCATTGCATGGCATTTAGTCTAGCTTAGGTAATCAATAAAGGCTCCCAAAAGTAAAACGACCTGAGTTTGCACTATACTGCATAACTTGGATTTATTTTTGATTGAGAACCCCAAGGCGAATGACAAAAGGTCCTCGTCAAATTGGCGCCGTTGCCGGGGAGCCATTAAGTTGGTTCCTTAGGCTAGTTAATTGTCAACTTTGGTTGATTGGGGTTTTATAAGCCTGTTAGGTTACATTTTTGCATTGTGCATAATAGATTTTGCATTGCATCAAAATTTTGAGAAATACAAACAAAAATCCTGATTTTCTTACTTTTCATACTTTTATTCTTGCATATAAGTTCATACTTTGCATTTTGCATTGGCTTTCCATTGGTGTATTGATTGGTTTTTCTTGTACCAATTGGTTTCTTGGCTTGGTTGCTGCTGAATAGTTGGTTGTGTTGCTTTAACTTGTGGTTTGATATTTTGTGAATATGCAATTTTGGTTTTAAATCTATTTAGATGCACACACCATCTCTCCAAGTCACTTATAATTGGTTTTGAAGGTGTTCACATTAGGAAATTGGTTTTGAACTCATTTGCTCAAAGTTGATTTTGACAGCTTAAAGTTTTGGAGTGTATAGAGAAAAATTTTGGTTTAATACCTTCAATTTTGTATCCAAGGGTTTTTGCATGAAAAGTATTCATATTCAAGTGTATTTTACTTCTTGGAACTTATTTTGATTGGTTTAGAACTTTGGTTACTGGAAAAATTCAAATTGGCATCTAATCTGAAACTTTTTTTGAATTTTCGCTATTACTGTTGGTGGTTCTGTGAAATCCACCATGGCGCCTATTCAAATCCGCCGCGGCACCTGTCTCCAACACATAGAAAATTTGTTTATGTGAAAGAGGCCGTGGCTCTTTGGTTCATCCGCCGCAGCACATCCTCTCTGTCAAAAGTGCCGCAGTGCCTTTGAAAATCCGCCGTGGCGCCTTCACTGTTTTCAAAAAAAAAAAATCTTTGTCTTTTTCATTTATTCTTGTCCACACACCTCATACACACACTTACCACCCATACCATACATCTTATACCTATTTTCACACACTTACATCCATCACATCTCCTCTTTTTACTTGGCTTTGTGTGCTTTTCAAGTCAATTTTGTTTCCTTCTATTTTGATTTGAGTTACTCTCTTGTATGCCCCGAAAGACCAAACTTGTACCCTATAACCCTGAGATTGAAAAGAGTTTAAGGAAGATAAGAAAAGAAAAGAGAGCTGAGGGGACAAGTGAGGTAATAGTTGAAGAAGAAAATATCTCTCTAGAGTCTAGTTAAAAAAAAAAATTTTGCTTCTTACCCTAGTTCTTTTTAGGTTAAACTTAAAAACTCTTTGGGAATTAATTATTTAGCTTTCTTATGGCTTGGTTTAATAATAACTTAGGTCCATTTGATCACCCTTCCTCTTTTATAGGTGACAACGTTGTGATGGGTGATGGTTTCTCTCAAAGATTTAATGCTATACAACAAGAATTGGATCTCTTTCAGGCACATTTTGATCATAAAGAACATGGTGGGACTTATCAAGGACATGATACTCCCTATCCTCACCATAACCATGGCTATGATTGGATGAATGACCCTCCACATTCCCCTTACCATACCTCTTCATTCCATTCACACCCAAACCAACATCCATAATTAGGATAACATTATGACCTATCACCTCCACCATACAATCCACACTTTGAACACTTTCCTTTACATCATCCATATCATGAGCCAAACATTCCATCACATGAACCCTACCACCAATACACTTCCTCATCTCACCAACCATTTTATGGACCATTACCATCATTCCATCTATGTTCCACTTCACACCTTGAACCATTCTCATTACATAATCCCTCCTTTGAACCACCTCCTCTACCAAATGAATGCTACCACCAACCCTCGTCCCAATCCGTGCACCAACGCCTTCCTTAATCTCATGAACATCAATTCAGCGAACTTGACCTATTTCTCACTATTCCTAAGAATGACCAGATATGATTTTTAAAGGAATCGTATGGTCGCTTGAATTCATACTACCATGGATTACTTGAAGAGGTAGAGATATTTGGGATCTCTAAGGAATTAGAGGAAGAGTTAGAAGAATGTCAGAGTGCATTGGGCAAGTTCTTAAGTGATATAGCGCAAATTGAGTCTGAGATTAGGAAGGATGAATCAAAGTGTCCAGATTCACTCATGCAAGAGGCTGAGATGAAGCAAGAACATCTACAAACTCGCAAGGACTTGTGCCCTACATCAAGTAGTATTGCTCCTCTTCTTGAGGAGATTAACTCTTGTGCTGTAGCTACTATTCCTGTTGAAGTTACTGATGATATGAGTGATGATGAGGTGGATGAGGAAATCATAGTTGAATCCCCTCATATGTTTCAAAATAAAAATTCTCACTTGAACACTTCTAATAGTAGTTGTTTAGTTGATGATGTTGCTTGCACTATCACTGCTTCTTTGTGTGAAGAACATGCTTCTCTTTCTAGTGCTAAATTGGATGGTGAAACTGATTCTAATTTGAATGAACCTTTATCTTGTTCTTGCAATGCTCACACTATATGCATGGATTGCATTGATAACAAAAATGATATACTTGTTAAGTGGCAAAAACAGAACTTTGGTAAAGTGTGTGCATTACCTTCTAGTACTGAAAGTGCTGATAATATAAAGCATGATATTGATGTGAATTGCCTAGAAGATGATTCTGTGGAAAAATGTGAACCTAACCATTGCCTTAAGAATCAAATTCATGATAATTCCAATGAGTTTGTAGCTTCTAATAATGTTGAGAAAGGCTTTAAAGTTTTAATAGATAAAATCATGAATATCAATAAGTCTTTCCAACAAATTTTATCTTGTGATTTGCCTCCTGATTTATCTTACTCTGTAAATAGTAGTTTGCATAAATCTTTTTGCTCTTTCTTTTCTCCCTCTTTAAACACTACCTTTTGTGAATATGATAGTGATGTATTGTACTCCAACAACTGTCAGTTGGATTCTTCAGCTTCCACTTCACATGAGCTTGAGTATTTGAAAAATTTAAATAAAAGTTTGACTCCTACTGATGGGAGTACTATTGATTTTCTTGGTTGTGATAGTTACTTGGAGAGATTAACTTCTAAGCTGTCTTTATTTCATTTTTATTCTCTTCATGTTCCTATTTTTGGATGTGGTACTGCTGTGGGTTCTACTTGTTTACAGGACTCCACACCAACATCACTAAGGAAGATCAAAAATGGAGAAGTGAGTGCACTAAGGAAATACATGTTTCTCATCAGGGATGAGAACTTCTCCTACAAGAGTTTAAAGAGGTTTCGTCCTCAAGGTTGTCCCTTTCCTTCCTTAACTCTTATCTTTTGAATTATTTGCTTGTCTTGTGAGATAAGTGTGGGGGAGGGACATAGCCAATAGTAAAAGTAGTTTGTTTTCTTTTCTTTTCCTCCCTTTTTGGTTTTGGTTTCTCTTGTTTAGGGTTACACTTGAGTTTTGCATTGGGGACAATGCAAGATTTAAGTGTGGGGGAGGGATTGATATTCAGTGATTGTGTTGTGTTTTTCTGTGCTTAATGAAAAACCTGGTTTTCTAAAAAAAATTTCAAGTTTTGATTGATTTTTGAACTTAATTTTGAAGATTTTGAGTCAATATTTTTGAAAATTTTTGCTTCAATTAACTTACACTTGAATTTGTGTATTCTTGGACTTTGGTAAATATTTATGAACTTGTATTGATACTTATAAGAATTGCTATTTGTTCAAAGTTGATTATTTTAGTTTCATTGGTCACAATTCTTCAAGCTTGCTTTTATATTGATTGAGTTAATGCATTGTGATTAATCTGGAGTACAATTAATCTTTGTGCATGCGCATTTGAGATTTAGCCTTGTTGGAAGATTCTTTGAGCCTAATTTTCATTCATAGTGAGTTGTATCCACTTATATTTTCCACTTTCTAGAACTTGTTCTAACTCTTAATCAAGACTTAATTGCATTAATGTGATGAGCATGATAGAGGCATTCTTTTCTAAACCCTTACATTCCAAACACAAACCCTCACAATTTCATCCATTGTTAACCATTTGAGCCTTTATCTTTTCTTAAGTGCCAAGACATGCATTATACATTCAAGTTTCTAACATTTTTACTATTCCATTAATGATGTGTTAAACTCTGTCTTCTTGGGTTTTGAATTGCCAAAAAAAAAAAAAGAAGAGAAAAGAGAAATAGAAAAAGGCAAAGACATAGAAGAAAATGTTTAAGAAAAGCCAAAGAAAGAAAGATGAAAATAAAATGATACCAAAAGAATAAAGTTTTGAAATAAGGCAGTTCATTGGTGGTTTGAAGAACAAAGTTGTGCTTCAAGAGAAAGTAAATGTTAGTTGGAAGCCCTTTCTGATCATGCTTGGTGCTTTATCACTTTGTATCTTTCCACTTCATGTCATTCCATTTAGTTTTTTTTTCACCATTCATCATAACCTCAAAAGTCCTCTTGATCATTGCATTCATGCATTAAGAGTGGAGAGGGAGGATTTTAACAAGCTTATGGTTAAGTGGTTGATTAAGTGGATTTGAGAGAGAATTACCCCAACTTGGTGAGTAGAGTGAAACAGTTTATATTCTGAGTGTTTTCTCTTTTGCTCATTCCCATTGCATTAATTGTACTCTACTTTAATCCCTTCTTATTAACTTGGATCACTATGATTGCTTGTTCGAAGAGCTGGGTTAATGGCACTACTGCTTTCTTACTTTGAATTCATAGCGGTTCCAATTTGTATTAATGCTATTCTCTTGCCTTGGTTTTGTATTGCCTTTGTCCAGGAGTACTAAGGTTTAAGTGTGGGGGAATTGATTGAACCCAATTCTTCATTGTCTTTTCATATCATTTTAAGGGTTTTTATCATAGTTAGTAGCTCTTTTACTGTTTATTGTGTGCTTAATTTATATTAAAGTGCCTTACCTTGAATTAGTGCATAATAGGGGCAAAATTGTCATAATTGGAGATTAATTATTATTAATTGATTTCTAGGATAATTGATGCTACATTATGTATGATTTTCCATGTAGGTACTTTGGAGAAATTTGGGCAAATTTGGAAATCACACTTTAGTCCCAACATTCAAGGTAGTAAAAGACTAAATTAATGGCAGAAAAGGGCCCTAGAATTGAAGAAATTACACCAGAGGCCCTGAGTAAATGAAGCTTTGCGTTTTGGCTGAAAAGTACAATCCGCCGTGGCGGATTTGTCAGAATTGCAGAAGTCACAATTTCAGCATTCTGATTCGGATCCCTAGGCTTCAACCTGACCCAAAACCACCTCTAGTAGCCAGTATAAGCTGAGTTTCAACCGAGGGAAGCCTCATTCAGTCTCTCCTCACCTTTCTTTGGCCGAATCATCCTCTCATCTCCTCCTTCCATCAATTCTTCATTACATTCCATCATCTTTCCCTTCAATCCATCCATAACCTCTTCTTCCATGGAGATTCGACTGTTGCTACTGGTTGGAGCAATGCCTGGAGCTATGGAGGGCTAGGGTTTATCAACTCTTGAAGAATGGTGGTGTGGCATGAGTTGCTAAGCTTCAAAGGGGAGTTTCAGTTTCAGTCTTTAGTTTCTAGCTATGTATTTATGATTTTCTAGGTTTAGGATTTGTAGATTCTTAGTGAGACACTTTAGTTGACTCTGTAATCATTGGTTAATGATTTACTTTTGTAGTTTGGATTGGTTAATGTTGAATTCTGTGCTTAAATATATGTGGTCACATATATGCTTCTTTGTAACTCTCTCGATTCTCTCCTATCTTGCATGGTCATGTTTTGATACTGAGTTGATTGTGGGTTACATTGAGCCAATTGCATGATCATTCTCAAATTACACATTAGGGGAGCTTAACAATGTTTTCATTAATGAAGTTCATTGATTTAGACATTGGACTCAATGAGTTATTGAGGTTGTTATTAAGAGAACCTAATGGATTTCTGAAATTCCCAATATCTTAAGTGAACTATGATTGCCATCAAAACCATTTTTAAGAGATTTCCTTATCATTCATTTCCATTCCATCATTATTATCTTAAAACACCAAAAATATAGTATCTTAGGTTTGTTTTCATTGCATTTAGTTTAGGCACCATTCATTTAAATCTTAAAAACCCAAAACCCCATTTCATTGCATTGCATGGCATTTAGTCTAGCTTAGGTAATCAATAAAGGCTCCCAAAAGTAAAACGACCTGAGTTTGCACTATACTGCATAACTTGGATTTATTTTTGATTGAGAACCCCAAGGCGAATGACAAAAGGTCCTCGTCAAATTGGCGCCGTTGCCGGGGAGCCATTAAGTTGGTTCCTTAGGCTAGTTAATTGTCAACTTTGGTTGATTGGGGTTTTATAAGCCTGTTAGGTTACATTTTTGCATTGTGCATAATAGATTTTGCATTGCATCAAAATTTTGAGAAATACAAACAAAAATCCTGATTTTCTTACTTTTCATACTTTTATTCTTGCATATAAGTTCATACTTTGCATTTTGCATTGGCTTTCCATTGGTGTATTGATTGGTTTTTCTTGTACCAATTGGTTTCTTGGCTTGGTTGCTGCTGAATAGTTGGTTGTGTTGCTTTAACTTGTGGTTTGATATTTTGTGAATATGCAATTTTGGTTTTAAATCTATTTAGATGCACACACCATCTCTCCAAGTCACTTATAATTGGTTTTGAAGGTGTTCACATTAGGAAATTGGTTTTGAACTCATTTGCTCAAAGTTGATTTTGACAGCTTAAAGTTTTGGAGTGTATAGAGAAAAATTTTGGTTTAATACCTTCAATTTTGTATCCAAGGGTTTTTGCATGAAAAGTATTCATATTCAAGTGTATTTTACTTCTTGGAACTTATTTTGATTGGTTTAGAACTTTGGTTACTGGAAAAATTCAAATTGGCATCTAATCTGAAACTTTTTTTGAATTTTCGCTATTACTGTTGGTGGTTCTGTGAAATCCACCATGGCGCCTATTCAAATCCGCCGCGGCACCTGTCTCCAACACATAGAAAATTTGTTTATGTGAAAGAGGCCGTGGCTCTTTGGTTCATCCGCCGCAGCACATCCTCTCTGTCAAAAGTGCCGCAGTGCCTTTGAAAATCCGCCGTGGCGCCTTCACTGTTTTCAAAAAAAAAAAATCTTTGTCTTTTTCATTTATTCTTGTCCACACACCTCATACACACACTTACCACCCATACCATACATCTTATACCTATTTTCACACACTTACATCCATCACATCTCCTCTTTTTACTTGGCTTTGTGTGCTTTTCAAGTCAATTTTGTTTCCTTCTATTTTGATTTGAGTTACTCTCTTGTATGCCCCGAAAGACCAAACTTGTACCCTATAACCCTGAGATTGAAAAGAGTTTAAGGAAGATAAGAAAAGAAAAGAGAGCTGAGGGGACAAGTGAGGTAATAGTTGAAGAAGAAAATATCTCTCTAGAGTCTAGTTAAAAAAAAAAATTTTGCTTCTTACCCTAGTTCTTTTTAGGTTAAACTTAAAAACTCTTTGGGAATTAATTATTTAGCTTTCTTATGGCTTGGTTTAATAATAACTTAGGTCCATTTGATCACCCTTCCTCTTTTATAGGTGACAACGTTGTGATGGGTGATGGTTTCTCTCAAAGATTTAATGCTATACAACAAGAATTGGATCTCTTTCAGGCACATTTTGATCATAAAGAACATGGTGGGACTTATCAAGGACATGATACTCCCTATCCTCACCATAACCATGGCTATGATTGGATGAATGACCCTCCACATTCCCCTTACCATACCTCTTCATTCCATTCACACCCAAACCAACATCCATAATTAGGATAACATTATGACCTATCACCTCCACCATACAATCCACACTTTGAACACTTTCCTTTACATCATCCATATCATGAGCCAAACATTCCATCACATGAACCCTACCACCAATACACTTCCTCATCTCACCAACCATTTTATGGACCATTACCATCATTCCATCTATGTTCCACTTCACACCTTGAACCATTCTCATTACATAATCCCTCCTTTGAACCACCTCCTCTACCAAATGAATGCTACCACCAACCCTCGTCCCAATCCGTGCACCAACGCCTTCCTTAATCTCATGAACATCAATTCAGCGAACTTGACCTATTTCTCACTATTCCTAAGAATGACCAGATATGATTTTTAAAGGAATCGTATGGTCGCTTGAATTCATACTACCATGGATTACTTGAAGAGGTAGAGATATTTGGGATCTCTAAGGAATTAGAGGAAGAGTTAGAAGAATGTCAGAGTGCATTGGGCAAGTTCTTAAGTGATATAGCGCAAATTGAGTCTGAGATTAGGAAGGATGAATCAAAGTGTCCATATTCACTCATGCAAGAGGCTGAGATGAAGCAAGAACATCTACAAACTCGCAAGGACTTGTGCCCTACATCAAGTAGTATTGCTCCTCTTCTTGAGGAGATTAACTCTTGTGCTGTAGCTACTATTCCTGTTGAAGTTACTGATGATATGAGTGATGATGAGGTGGATGAGGAAATCATAGTTGAATCCCCTCATATGTTTCAAAATAAAAATTCTCACTTGAACACTTCTAATAGTAGTTGTTTAGTTGATGATGTTGCTTGCACTATCACTGCTTCTTTGTGTGAAGAACATGCTTCTCTTTCTAGTGCTAAATTGGATGGTGAAACTGATTCTAATTTGAATGAACCTTTATCTTGTTCTTGCAATGCTCACACTATATGCATGGATTGCATTGATAACAAAAATGATATACTTGTTAAGTGGCAAAAACAGAACTTTGGTAAAGTGTGTGCATTACCTTCTAGTACTGAAAGTGCTGATAATATAAAGCATGATATTGATGTGAATTGCCTAGAAGATGATTCTGTGGAAAAATGTGAACCTAACCATTGCCTTAAGAATCAAATTCATGATAATTCCAATGAGTTTGTAGCTTCTAATAATGTTGAGAAAGGCTTTAAAGTTTTAATAGATAAAATCATGAATATCAATAAGTCTTTCCAACAAATTTTATCTTGTGATTTGCCTCCTGATTTATCTTACTCTGTAAATAGTAGTTTGCATAAATCTTTTTGCTCTTTCTTTTCTCCCTCTTTAAACACTACCTTTTGTGAATATGATAGTGATGTATTGTACTCCAACAACTGTCAGTTGGATTCTTCAGCTTCCACTTCACATGAGCTTGAGTATTTGAAAAATTTAAATAAAAGTTTGACTCCTACTGATGGGAGTACTATTGATTTTCTTGGTTGTGATAGTTACTTGGAGAGATTAACTTCTAAGCTGTCTTTATTTCATTTTTATTCTCTTCATGTTCCTATTTTTGGATGTGGTACTGCTGTGGGTTCTACTTGTTTACAGGACTCCACACCAACATCACTAAGGAAGATCAAAAATGGAGAAGTGAGTGCACTAAGGAAATACATGTTTCTCATCAGGGATGAGAACTTCTCCTACAAGAGTTTAAAGAGGTTTCGTCCTCAAGGTTGTCCCTTTCCTTCCTTAACTCTTATCTTTTGAATTATTTGCTTGTCTTGTGAGATAAGTGTGGGGGAGGGACATAGCCAATAGTAAAAGTAGTTTGTTTTCTTTTCTTTTCCTCCCTTTTTGGTTTTGGTTTCTCTTGTTTAGGGTTACACTTGAGTTTTGCATTGGGGACAATGCAAGATTTAAGTGTGGGGGAGGGATTGATATTCAGTGATTGTGTTGTGTTTTTCTGTGCTTAATGAAAAACCTGGTTTTCTAAAAAAAATTTCAAGTTTTGATTGATTTTTGAACTTAATTTTGAAGATTTTGAGTCAATATTTTTGAAAATTTTTGCTT
The DNA here is from genome assembly GCF_004799145.2 of Neltuma alba. Lineage (NCBI taxonomy): Eukaryota > Viridiplantae > Streptophyta > Magnoliopsida > Fabales > Fabaceae > Neltuma > Neltuma alba. The sequence continues at coordinate 112,970 of NW_021634486.1, read as the reverse complement.
CAATTAACTTACACTTGAATTTGTGTATTCTTGGACTTTGGTAAATATTTATGAACTTGTATTGATACTTATAAGAATTGCTATTTGTTCAAAGTTGATTATTTTAGTTTCATTGGTCACAATTCTTCAAGCTTGCTTTTATATTGATTGAGTTAATGCATTGTGATTAATCTGGAGTACAATTAATCTTTGTGCATGCGCATTTGAGATTTAGCCTTGTTGGAAGATTCTTTGAGCCTAATTTTCATTCATAGTGAGTTGTATCCACTTATATTTTCCACTTTCTAGAACTTGTTCTAACTCTTAATCAAGACTTAATTGCATTAATGTGATGAGCATGATAGAGGCATTCTTTTCTAAACCCTTACATTCCAAACACAAACCCTCACAATTTCATCCATTGTTAACCATTTGAGCCTTTATCTTTTCTTAAGTGCCAAGACATGCATTATACATTCAAGTTTCTAACATTTTTACTATTCCATTCATGATGTGTTAAACTCTGTCTTCTTGGGTTTTGAATTGCCAAAAGAAAAAAAAAAGAAGAGAAAAGAGAAATAGAAAAAGGCAAAGACATAGAAGAAAATGTTTAAGAAAAGCCAAAGAAAGAAAGATGAAAATAAAATGATACCAAAAGAATAAAGTTTTGAAATAAGGCAGTTCATTGGTGGTTTGAAGAACAAAGTTGTGCTTCAAGAGAAAGTAAATGTTAGTTGGAAGCCCTTTCTGATCATGCTTGGTGCTTTATCACTTTGTATCTTTCCACTTCATGTCATTCCATTTAGTTTTTTTTTCACCATTCATCATAACCTCAAAAGTCCTCTTGATCATTGCATTCATGCATTAAGAGTGGAGAGGGAGGATTTTAACAAGCTTATGGTTAAGTGGTTGATTAAGTGGATTTGAGAGAGAATTACCCCAACTTGGTGAGTAGAGTGAAACAGTTTATATTCTGAGTGTTTTCTCTTTTGCTCATTCCCATTGCATTAATTGTACTCTACTTTAATCCCTTCTTATTAACTTGGATCACTATGATTGCTTGTTCGAAGAGCTGGGTTAATGGCACTACTGCTTTCTTACTTTGAATTCATAGCGGTTCCAATTTGTATTAATGCTATTCTCTTGCCTTGGTTTTGTATTGCCTTTGTCCAGGAGTACTAAGGTTTAAGTGTGGGGGAATTGATTGAACCCAATTCTTCATTGTCTTTTCATATCATTTTAAGGGTTTTTATCATAGTTAGTAGCTCTTTTACTGTTTATTGTGTGCTTAATTTATATTAAAGTGCCTTACCTTGAATTAGTGCATAATAGGGGCAAAATTGTCATAATTGGAGATTAATTATTATTAATTGATTTCTAGGATAATTGATGCTACATTATGTATGATTTTCCATGTAGGTACTTTGGAGAAATTTGGGCAAATTTGGAAATCACACTTTAGTCCCAACATTCAAGGTAGTAAAAGACTAAATTAATGGCAGAAAAGGGCCCTAGAATTGAAGAAATTACACCAGAGGCCCTGAGTAAATGAAGCTTTGCGTTTTGGCTGAAAAGTACAATCCGCCGTGGCGGATTTGTCAGAATTGCAGAAGTCACAATTTCAGCATTCTGATTCGGATCCCTAGGCTTCAACCTGACCCAAAACCACCTCTAGTAGCCAGTATAAGCTGAGTTTCAACCGAGGGAAGCCTCATTCAGTCTCTCCTCACCTTTCTTTGGCCGAATCATCCTCTCATCTCCTCCTTCCATCAATTCTTCATTACATTCCATCATCTTTCCCTTCAATCCATCCATAACCTCTTCTTCCATGGAGATTCGACTGTTGCTACTGGTTGGAGCAATGCCTGGAGCTATGGAGGGCTAGGGTTTATCAACTCTTGAAGAATGGTGGTGTGGCATGAGTTGCTAAGCTTCAAAGGGGAGTTTCAGTTTCAGTCTTTAGTTTCTAGCTATGTATTTATGATTTTCTAGGTTTAGGATTTGTAGATTCTTAGTGAGACACTTTAGTTGACTCTGTAATCATTGGTTAATGATTTACTTTTGTAGTTTGGATTGGTTAATGTTGAATTCTGTGCTTAAATATATGTGGTCACATATATGCTTCTTTGTAACTCTCTCGATTCTCTCCTATCTTGCATGGTCATGTTTTGATACTGAGTTGATTGTGGGTTACATTGAGCCAATTGCATGATCATTCTCAAATTACACATTAGGGGAGCTTAACAATGTTTTCATTAATGAAGTTCATTGATTTAGACATTGGACTCAATGAGTTATTGAGGTTGTTATTAAGAGAACCTAATGGATTTCTGAAATTCCCAATATCTTAAGTGAACTATGATTGCCATCAAAACCATTTTTAAGAGATTTCCTTATCATTCATTTCCATTCCATCATTATTATCTTAAAACACCAAAAATATAGTATCTTAGGTTTGTTTTCATTGCATTTAGTTTAGGCACCATTCATTTAAATCTTAAAAACCCAAAACCCCATTTCATTGCATTGCATGGCATTTAGTCTAGCTTAGGTAATCAATAAAGGCTCCCAAAAGTAAAACGACCTGAGTTTGCACTATACTGCATAACTTGGATTTATTTTTGATTGAGAACCCCAAGGCGAATGACAAAAGGTCCTCGTCAAATTGGCGCCGTTGCCGGGGAGCCATTAAGTTGGTTCCTTAGGCTAGTTAATTGTCAACTTTGGTTGATTGGGGTTTTATAAGCCTGTTAGGTTACATTTTTGCATTGTGCATAATAGATTTTGCATTGCATCAAAATTTTGAGAAATACAAACAAAAATCCTGATTTTCTTACTTTTCATACTTTTATTCTTGCATATAAGTTCATACTTTGCATTTTGCATTGGCTTTCCATTGGTGTATTGATTGGTTTTTCTTGTACCAATTGGTTTCTTGGCTTGGTTGCTGCTGAATAGTTGGTTGTGTTGCTTTAACTTGTGGTTTGATATTTTGTGAATATGCAATTTTGGTTTTAAATCTATTTAGATGCACACACCATCTCTCCAAGTCACTTATAATTGGTTTTGAAGGTGTTCACATTAGGAAATTGGTTTTGAACTCATTTGCTCAAAGTTGATTTTGACAGCTTAAAGTTTTGGAGTGTATAGAGAAAAATTTTGGTTTAATACCTTCAATTTTGTATCCAAGGGTTTTTGCATGAAAAGTATTCATATTCAAGTGTATTTTACTTCTTGGAACTTATTTTGATTGGTTTAGAACTTTGGTTACTGGAAAAATTCAAATTGGCATCTAATCTGAAACTTTTTTTGAATTTTCGCTATTACTGTTGGTGGTTCTGTGAAATCCACCATGGCGCCTATTCAAATCCGCCGCGGCACCTGTCTCCAACACATAGAAAATTTGTTTATGTGAAAGAGGCCGTGGCTCTTTGGTTCATCCGCCGCAGCACATCCTCTCTGTCAAAAGTGCCGCAGTGCCTTTGAAAATCCGCCGTGGCGCCTTCACTGTTTTCAAAAAAAAAAAATCTTTGTCTTTTTCATTTATTCTTGTCCACACACCTCATACACACACTTACCACCCATACCATACATCTTATACCTATTTTCACACACTTACATCCATCACATCTCCTCTTTTTACTTGGCTTTGTGTGCTTTTCAAGTCAATTTTGTTTCCTTCTATTTTGATTTGAGTTACTCTCTTGTATGCCCCGAAAGACCAAACTTGTACCCTATAACCCTGAGATTGAAAAGAGTTTAAGGAAGATAAGAAAAGAAAAGAGAGCTGAGGGGACAAGTGAGGTAATAGTTGAAGAAGAAAATATCTCTCTAGAGTCTAGTTAAAAAAAAAAATTTTGCTTCTTACCCTAGTTCTTTTTAGGTTAAACTTAAAAACTCTTTGGGAATTAATTATTTAGCTTTCTTATGGCTTGGTTTAATAATAACTTAGGTCCATTTGATCACCCTTCCTCTTTTATAGGTGACAACGTTGTGATGGGTGATGGTTTCTCTCAAAGATTTAATGCTATACAACAAGAATTGGATCTCTTTCAGGCACATTTTGATCATAAAGAACATGGTGGGACTTATCAAGGACATGATACTCCCTATCCTCACCATAACCATGGCTATGATTGGATGAATGACCCTCCACATTCCCCTTACCATACCTCTTCATTCCATTCACACCCAAACCAACATCCATAATTAGGATAACATTATGACCTATCACCTCCACCATACAATCCACACTTTGAACACTTTCCTTTACATCATCCATATCATGAGCCAAACATTCCATCACATGAACCCTACCACCAATACACTTCCTCATCTCACCAACCATTTTATGGACCATTACCATCATTCCATCTATGTTCCACTTCACACCTTGAACCATTCTCATTACATAATCCCTCCTTTGAACCACCTCCTCTACCAAATGAATGCTACCACCAACCCTCGTCCCAATCCGTGCACCAACGCCTTCCTTAATCTCATGAACATCAATTCAGCGAACTTGACCTATTTCTCACTATTCCTAAGAATGACCAGATATGATTTTTAAAGGAATCGTATGGTCGCTTGAATTCATACTACCATGGATTACTTGAAGAGGTAGAGATATTTGGGATCTCTAAGGAATTAGAGGAAGAGTTAGAAGAATGTCAGAGTGCATTGGGCAAGTTCTTAAGTGATATAGCGCAAATTGAGTCTGAGATTAGGAAGGATGAATCAAAGTGTCCATATTCACTCATGCAAGAGGCTGAGATGAAGCAAGAACATCTACAAACTCGCAAGGACTTGTGCCCTACATCAAGTAGTATTGCTCCTCTTCTTGAGGAGATTAACTCTTGTGCTGTAGCTACTATTCCTGTTGAAGTTACTGATGATATGAGTGATGATGAGGTGGATGAGGAAATCATAGTTGAATCCCCTCATATGTTTCAAAATAAAAATTCTCACTTGAACACTTCTAATAGTAGTTGTTTAGTTGATGATGTTGCTTGCACTATCACTGCTTCTTTGTGTGAAGAACATGCTTCTCTTTCTAGTGCTAAATTGGATGGTGAAACTGATTCTAATTTGAATGAACCTTTATCTTGTTCTTGCAATGCTCACACTATATGCATGGATTGCATTGATAACAAAAATGATATACTTGTTAAGTGGCAAAAACAGAACTTTGGTAAAGTGTGTGCATTACCTTCTAGTACTGAAAGTGCTGATAATATAAAGCATGATATTGATGTGAATTGCCTAGAAGATGATTCTGTGGAAAAATGTGAACCTAACCATTGCCTTAAGAATCAAATTCATGATAATTCCAATGAGTTTGTAGCTTCTAATAATGTTGAGAAAGGCTTTAAAGTTTTAATAGATAAAATCATGAATATCAATAAGTCTTTCCAACAAATTTTATCTTGTGATTTGCCTCCTGATTTATCTTACTCTGTAAATAGTAGTTTGCATAAATCTTTTTGCTCTTTCTTTTCTCCCTCTTTAAACACTACCTTTTGTGAATATGATAGTGATGTATTGTACTCCAACAACTGTCAGTTGGATTCTTCAGCTTCCACTTCACATGAGCTTGAGTATTTGAAAAATTTAAATAAAAGTTTGACTCCTACTGATGGGAGTACTATTGATTTTCTTGGTTGTGATAGTTACTTGGAGAGATTAACTTCTAAGCTGTCTTTATTTCATTTTTATTCTCTTCATGTTCCTATTTTTGGATGTGGTACTGCTGTGGGTTCTACTTGTTTACAGGACTCCACACCAACATCACTAAGGAAGATCAAAAATGGAGAAGTGAGTGCACTAAGGAAATACATGTTTCTCATCAGGGATGAGAACTTCTCCTACAAGAGTTTAAAGAGGTTTCGTCCTCAAGGTTGTCCCTTTCCTTCCTTAACTCTTATCTTTTGAATTATTTGCTTGTCTTGTGAGATAAGTGTGGGGGAGGGACATAGCCAATAGTAAAAGTAGTTTGTTTTCTTTTCTTTTCCTCCCTTTTTGGTTTTGGTTTCTCTTGTTTAGGGTTACACTTGAGTTTTGCATTGGGGACAATGCAAGATTTAAGTGTGGGGGAGGGATTGATATTCAGTGATTGTGTTGTGTTTTTCTGTGCTTAATGAAAAACCTGGTTTTCTAAAAAAAATTTCAAGTTTTGATTGATTTTTGAACTTAATTTTGAAGATTTTGAGTCAATATTTTTGAAAATTTTTGCTTCAATTAACTTACACTTGAATTTGTGTATTCTTGGACTTTGGTAAATATTTATGAACTTGTATTGATACTTATAAGAATTGCTATTTGTTCAAAGTTGATTATTTTAGTTTCATTGGTCACAATTCTTCAAGCTTGCTTTTATATTGATTGAGTTAATGCATTGTGATTAATCTGGAGTACAATTAATCTTTGTGCATGCGCATTTGAGATTTAGCCTTGTTGGAAGATTCTTTGAGCCTAATTTTCATTCATAGTGAGTTGTATCCACTTATATTTTCCACTTTCTAGAACTTGTTCTAACTCTTAATCAAGACTTAATTGCATTAATGTGATGAGCATGATAGAGGCATTCTTTTCTAAACCCTTACATTCCAAACACAAACCCTCACAATTTCATCCATTGTTAACCATTTGAGCCTTTATCTTTTCTTAAGTGCCAAGACATGCATTATACATTCAAGTTTCTAACATTTTTACTATTCCATTCATGATGTGTTAAACTCTGTCTTCTTGGGTTTTGAATTGCCAAAAGAAAAAAAAAGAAGAGAAAAGAGAAATAGAAAAAGGCAAAGACATAGAAGAAAATGTTTAAGAAAAGCCAAAGAAAGAAAGATGAAAATAAAATGATACCAAAAGAATAAAGTTTTGAAATAAGGCAGTTCATTGGTGGTTTGAAGAACAAAGTTGTGCTTCAAGAGAAAGTAAATGTTAGTTGGAAGCCCTTTCTGATCATGCTTGGTGCTTTATCACTTTGTATCTTTCCACTTCATGTCATTCCATTTAGTTTTTTTTTCACCATTCATCATAACCTCAAAAGTCCTCTTGATCATTGCATTCATGCATTAAGAGTGGAGAGGGAGGATTTTAACAAGCTTATGGTTAAGTGGTTGATTAAGTGGATTTGAGAGAGAATTACCCCAACTTGGTGAGTAGAGTGAAACAGTTTATATTCTGAGTGTTTTCTCTTTTGCTCATTCCCATTGCATTAATTGTACTCTACTTTAATCCCTTCTTATTAACTTGGATCACTATGATTGCTTGTTCGAAGAGCTGGGTTAATGGCACTACTGCTTTCTTACTTTGAATTCATAGCGGTTCCAATTTGTATTAATGCTATTCTCTTGCCTTGGTTTTGTATTGCCTTTGTCCAGGAGTACTAAGGTTTAAGTGTGGGGGAATTGATTGAACCCAATTCTTCATTGTCTTTTCATATCATTTTAAGGGTTTTTATCATAGTTAGTAGCTCTTTTACTGTTTATTGTGTGCTTAATTTATATTAAAGTGCCTTACCTTGAATTAGTGCATAATAGGGGCAAAATTGTCATAATTGGAGATTAATTATTATTAATTGATTTCTAGGATAATTGATGCTACATTATGTATGATTTTCCATGTAGGTACTTTGGAGAAATTTGGGCAAATTTGGAAATCACACTTTAGTCCCAACATTCAAGGTAGTAAAAGACTAAATTAATGGCAGAAAAGGGCCCTAGAATTGAAGAAATTACACCAGAGGCCCTGAGTAAATGAAGCTTTGCGTTTTGGCTGAAAAGTACAATCCGCCGTGGCGGATTTGTCAGAATTGCAGAAGTCACAATTTCAGCATTCTGATTCGGATCCCTAGGCTTCAACCTGACCCAAAACCACCTCTAGTAGCCAGTATAAGCTGAGTTTCAACCGAGGGAAGCCTCATTCAGTCTCTCCTCACCTTTCTTTGGCCGAATCATCCTCTCATCTCCTCCTTCCATCAATTCTTCATTACATTCCATCATCTTTCCCTTCAATCCATCCATAACCTCTTCTTCCATGGAGATTCGACTGTTGCTACTGGTTGGAGCAATGCCTGGAGCTATGGAGGGCTAGGGTTTATCAACTCTTGAAGAATGGTGGTGTGGCATGAGTTGCTAAGCTTCAAAGGGGAGTTTCAGTTTCAGTCTTTAGTTTCTAGCTATGTATTTATGATTTTCTAGGTTTAGGATTTGTAGATTCTTAGTGAGACACTTTAGTTGACTCTGTAATCATTGGTTAATGATTTACTTTTGTAGTTTGGATTGGTTAATGTTGAATTCTGTGCTTAAATATATGTGGTCACATATATGCTTCTTTGTAACTCTCTCGATTCTCTCCTATCTTGCATGGTCATGTTTTGATACTGAGTTGATTGTGGGTTACATTGAGCCAATTGCATGATCATTCTCAAATTACACATTAGGGGAGCTTAACAATGTTTTCATTAATGAAGTTCATTGATTTAGACATTGGACTCAATGAGTTATTGAGGTTGTTATTAAGAGAACCTAATGGATTTCTGAAATTCCCAATATCTTAAGTGAACTATGATTGCCATCAAAACCATTTTTAAGAGATTTCCTTATCATTCATTTCCATTCCATCATTATTATCTTAAAACACCAAAAATATAGTATCTTAGGTTTGTTTTCATTGCATTTAGTTTAGGCACCATTCATTTAAATCTTAAAAACCCAAAACCCCATTTCATTGCATTGCATGGCATTTAGTCTAGCTTAGGTAATCAATAAAGGCTCCCAAAAGTAAAACGACCTGAGTTTGCACTATACTGCATAACTTGGATTTATTTTTGATTGAGAACCCCAAGGCGAATGACAAAAGGTCCTCGTCAAATTGGCGCCGTTGCCGGGGAGCCATTAAGTTGGTTCCTTAGGCTAGTTAATTGTCAACTTTGGTTGATTGGGGTTTTATAAGCCTGTTAGGTTACATTTTTGCATTGTGCATAATAGATTTTGCATTGCATCAAAATTTTGAGAAATACAAACAAAAATCCTGATTTTCTTACTTTTCATACTTTTATTCTTGCATATAAGTTCATACTTTGCATTTTGCATTGGCTTTCCATTGGTGTATTGATTGGTTTTTCTTGTACCAATTGGTTTCTTGGCTTGGTTGCTGCTGAATAGTTGGTTGTGTTGCTTTAACTTGTGGTTTGATATTTTGTGAATATGCAATTTTGGTTTTAAATCTATTTAGATGCACACACCATCTCTCCAAGTCACTTATAATTGGTTTTGAAGGTGTTCACATTAGGAAATTGGTTTTGAACTCATTTGCTCAAAGTTGATTTTGACAGCTTAAAGTTTTGGAGTGTATAGAGAAAAATTTTGGTTTAATACCTTCAATTTTGTATCCAAGGGTTTTTGCATGAAAAGTATTCATATTCAAGTGTATTTTACTTCTTGGAACTTATTTTGATTGGTTTAGAACTTTGGTTACTGGAAAAATTCAAATTGGCATCTAATCTGAAACTTTTTTTGAATTTTCGCTATTACTGTTGGTGGTTCTGTGAAATCCACCATGGCGCCTATTCAAATCCGCCGCGGCACCTGTCTCCAACACATAGAAAATTTGTTTATGTGAAAGAGGCCGTGGCTCTTTGGTTCATCCGCCGCAGCACATCCTCTCTGTCAAAAGTGCCGCAGTGCCTTTGAAAATCCGCCGTGGCGCCTTCACTGTTTTCAAAAAAAAAAAATCTTTGTCTTTTTCATTTATTCTTGTCCACACACCTCATACACACACTTACCACCCATACCATACATCTTATACCTATTTTCACACACTTACATCCATCACATCTCCTCTTTTTACTTGGCTTTGTGTGCTTTTCAAGTCAATTTTGTTTCCTTCTATTTTGATTTGAGTTACTCTCTTGTATGCCCCGAAAGACCAAACTTGTACCCTATAACCCTGAGATTGAAAAGAGTTTAAGGAAGATAAGAAAAGAAAAGAGAGCTGAGGGGACAAGTGAGGTAATAGTTGAAGAAGAAAATATCTCTCTAGAGTCTAGTTAAAAAAAAAAATTTTGCTTCTTACCCTAGTTCTTTTTAGGTTAAACTTAAAAACTCTTTGGGAATTAATTATTTAGCTTTCTTATGGCTTGGTTTAATAATAACTTAGGTCCATTTGATCACCCTTCCTCTTTTATAGGTGACAACGTTGTGATGGGTGATGGTTTCTCTCAAAGATTTAATGCTATACAACAAGAATTGGATCTCTTTCAGGCACATTTTGATCATAAAGAACATGGTGGGACTTATCAAGGACATGATACTCCCTATCCTCACCATAACCATGGCTATGATTGGATGAATGACCCTCCACATTCCCCTTACCATACCTCTTCATTCCATTCACACCCAAACCAACATCCATAATTAGGATAACATTATGACCTATCACCTCCACCATACAATCCACACTTTGAACACTTTCCTTTACATCATCCATATCATGAGCCAAACATTCCATCACATGAACCCTACCACCAATACACTTCCTCATCTCACCAACCATTTTATGGACCATTACCATCATTCCATCTATGTTCCACTTCACACCTTGAACCATTCTCATTACATAATCCCTCCTTTGAACCACCTCCTCTACCAAATGAATGCTACCACCAACCCTCGTCCCAATCCGTGCACCAACGCCTTCCTTAATCTCATGAACATCAATTCAGCGAACTTGACCTATTTCTCACTATTCCTAAGAATGACCAGATATGATTTTTAAAGGAATCGTATGGTCGCTTGAATTCATACTACCATGGATTACTTGAAGAGGTAGAGATATTTGGGATCTCTAAGGAATTAGAGGAAGAGTTAGAAGAATGTCAGAGTGCATTGGGCAAGTTCTTAAGTGATATAGCGCAAATTGAGTCTGAGATTAGGAAGGATGAATCAAAGTGTCCATATTCACTCATGCAAGAGGCTGAGATGAAGCAAGAACATCTACAAACTCGCAAGGACTTGTGCCCTACATCAAGTAGTATTGCTCCTCTTCTTGAGGAGATTAACTCTTGTGCTGTAGCTACTATTCCTGTTGAAGTTACTGATGATATGAGTGATGATGAGGTGGATGAGGAAATCATAGTTGAATCCCCTCATATGTTTCAAAATAAAAATTCTCACTTGAACACTTCTAATAGTAGTTGTTTAGTTGATGATGTTGCTTGCACTATCACTGCTTCTTTGTGTGAAGAACATGCTTCTCTTTCTAGTGCTAAATTGGATGGTGAAACTGATTCTAATTTGAATGAACCTTTATCTTGTTCTTGCAATGCTCACACTATATGCATGGATTGCATTGATAACAAAAATGATATACTTGTTAAGTGGCAAAAACAGAACTTTGGTAAAGTGTGTGCATTACCTTCTAGTACTGAAAGTGCTGATAATATAAAGCATGATATTGATGTGAATTGCCTAGAAGATGATTCTGTGGAAAAATGTGAACCTAACCATTGCCTTAAGAATCAAATTCATGATAATTCCAATGAGTTTGTAGCTTCTAATAATGTTGAGAAAGGCTTTAAAGTTTTAATAGATAAAATCATGAATATCAATAAGTCTTTCCAACAAATTTTATCTTGTGATTTGCCTCCTGATTTATCTTACTCTGTAAATAGTAGTTTGCATAAATCTTTTTGCTCTTTCTTTTCTCCCTCTTTAAACACTACCTTTTGTGAATATGATAGTGATGTATTGTACTCCAACAACTGTCAGTTGGATTCTTCAGCTTCCACTTCACATGAGCTTGAGTATTTGAAAAATTTAAATAAAAGTTTGACTCCTACTGATGGGAGTACTATTGATTTTCTTGGTTGTGATAGTTACTTGGAGAGATTAACTTCTAAGCTGTCTTTATTTCATTTTTATTCTCTTCATGTTCCTATTTTTGGATGTGGTACTGCTGTGGGTTCTACTTGTTTACAGGACTCCACACCAACATCACTAAGGAAGATCAAAAATGGAGAAGTGAGTGCACTAAGGAAATACATGTTTCTCATCAGGGATGAGAACTTCTCCTACAAGAGTTTAAAGAGGTTTCGTCCTCAAGGTTGTCCCTTTCCTTCCTTAACTCTTATCTTTTGAATTATTTGCTTGTCTTGTGAGATAAGTGTGGGGGAGGGACATAGCCAATAGTAAAAGTAGTTTGTTTTCTTTTCTTTTCCTCCCTTTTTGGTTTTGGTTTCTCTTGTTTAGGGTTACACTTGAGTTTTGCATTGGGGACAATGCAAGATTTAAGTGTGGGGGAGGGATTGATATTCAGTGATTGTGTTGTGTTTTTCTGTGCTTAATGAAAAACCTGGTTTTCTAAAAAAAATTTCAAGTTTTGATTGATTTTTGAACTTAATTTTGAAGATTTTGAGTCAATATTTTTGAAAATTTTTGCTTCAATTAACTTACACTTGAATTTGTGTATTCTTGGACTTTGGTAAATATTTATGAACTTGTATTGATACTTATAAGAATTGCTATTTGTTCAAAGTTGATTATTTTAGTTTCATTGGTCACAATTCTTCAAGCTTGCTTTTATATTGATTGAGTTAATGCATTGTGATTAATCTGGAGTACAATTAATCTTTGTGCATGCGCATTTGAGATTTAGCCTTGTTGGAAGATTCTTTGAGCCTAATTTTCATTCATAGTGAGTTGTATCCACTTATATTTTCCACTTTCTAGAACTTGTTCTAACTCTTAATCAAGACTTAATTGCATTAATGTGATGAGCATGATAGAGGCATTCTTTTCTAAACCCTTACATTCCAAACACAAACCCTCACAATTTCATCCATTGTTAACCATTTGAGCCTTTATCTTTTCTTAAGTGCCAAGACATGCATTATACATTCAAGTTTCTAACATTTTTACTATTCCATTCATGATGTGTTAAACTCTGTCTTCTTGGGTTTTGAATTGCCAAAAGAAAAAAAAAGAAGAGAAAAGAGAAATAGAAAAAGGCAAAGACATAGAAGAAAATGTTTAAGAAAAGCCAAAGAAAGAAAGATGAAAATAAAATGATACCAAAAGAATAAAGTTTTGAAATAAGGCAGTTCATTGGTGGTTTGAAGAACAAAGTTGTGCTTCAAGAGAAAGTAAATGTTAGTTGGAAGCCCTTTCTGATCATGCTTGGTGCTTTATCACTTTGTATCTTTCCACTTCATGTCATTCCATTTAGTTTTTTTTTCACCATTCATCATAACCTCAAAAGTCCTCTTGATCATTGCATTCATGCATTAAGAGTGGAGAGGGAGGATTTTAACAAGCTTATGGTTAAGTGGTTGATTAAGTGGATTTGAGAGAGAATTACCCCAACTTGGTGAGTAGAGTGAAACAGTTTATATTCTGAGTGTTTTCTCTTTTGCTCATTCCCATTGCATTAATTGTACTCTACTTTAATCCCTTCTTATTAACTTGGATCACTATGATTGCTTGTTCGAAGAGCTGGGTTAATGGCACTACTGCTTTCTTACTTTGAATTCATAGCGGTTCCAATTTGTATTAATGCTATTCTCTTGCCTTGGTTTTGTATTGCCTTTGTCCAGGAGTACTAAGGTTTAAGTGTGGGGGAATTGATTGAACCCAATTCTTCATTGTCTTTTCATATCATTTTAAGGGTTTTTATCATAGTTAGTAGCTCTTTTACTGTTTATTGTGTGCTTAATTTATATTAAAGTGCCTTACCTTGAATTAGTGCATAATAGGGGCAAAATTGTCATAATTGGAGATTAATTATTATTAATTGATTTCTAGGATAATTGATGCTACATTATGTATGATTTTCCATGTAGGTACTTTGGAGAAATTTGGGCAAATTTGGAAATCACACTTTAGTCCCAACATTCAAGGTAGTAAAAGACTAAATTAATGGCAGAAAAGGGCCCTAGAATTGAAGAAATTACACCAGAGGCCCTGAGTAAATGAAGCTTTGCGTTTTGGCTGAAAAGTACAATCCGCCGTGGCGGATTTGTCAGAATTGCAGAAGTCACAATTTCAGCATTCTGATTCGGATCCCTAGGCTTCAACCTGACCCAAAACCACCTCTAGTAGCCAGTATAAGCTGAGTTTCAACCGAGGGAAGCCTCATTCAGTCTCTCCTCACCTTTCTTTGGCCGAATCATCCTCTCATCTCCTCCTTCCATCAATTCTTCATTACATTCCATCATCTTTCCCTTCAATCCATCCATAACCTCTTCTTCCATGGAGATTCGACTGTTGCTACTGGTTGGAGCAATGCCTGGAGCTATGGAGGGCTAGGGTTTATCAACTCTTGAAGAATGGTGGTGTGGCATGAGTTGCTAAGCTTCAAAGGGGAGTTTCAGTTTCAGTCTTTAGTTTCTAGCTATGTATTTATGATTTTCTAGGTTTAGGATTTGTAGATTCTTAGTGAGACACTTTAGTTGACTCTGTAATCATTGGTTAATGATTTACTTTTGTAGTTTGGATTGGTTAATGTTGAATTCTGTGCTTAAATATATGTGGTCACATATATGCTTCTTTGTAACTCTCTCGATTCTCTCCTATCTTGCATGGTCATGTTTTGATACTGAGTTGATTGTGGGTTACATTGAGCCAATTGCATGATCATTCTCAAATTACACATTAGGGGAGCTTAACAATGTTTTCATTAATGAAGTTCATTGATTTAGACATTGGACTCAATGAGTTATTGAGGTTGTTATTAAGAGAACCTAATGGATTTCTGAAATTCCCAATATCTTAAGTGAACTATGATTGCCATCAAAACCATTTTTAAGAGATTTCCTTATCATTCATTTCCATTCCATCATTATTATCTTAAAACACCAAAAATATAGTATCTTAGGTTTGTTTTCATTGCATTTAGTTTAGGCACCATTCATTTAAATCTTAAAAACCCAAAACCCCATTTCATTGCATTGCATGGCATTTAGTCTAGCTTAGGTAATCAATAAAGGCTCCCAAAAGTAAAACGACCTGAGTTTGCACTATACTGCATAACTTGGATTTATTTTTGATTGAGAACCCCAAGGCGAATGACAAAAGGTCCTCGTCAAATTGGCGCCGTTGCCGGGGAGCCATTAAGTTGGTTCCTTAGGCTAGTTAATTGTCAACTTTGGTTGATTGGGGTTTTATAAGCCTGTTAGGTTACATTTTTGCATTGTGCATAATAGATTTTGCATTGCATCAAAATTTTGAGAAATACAAACAAAAATCCTGATTTTCTTACTTTTCATACTTTTATTCTTGCATATAAGTTCATACTTTGCATTTTGCATTGGCTTTCCATTGGTGTATTGATTGGTTTTTCTTGTACCAATTGGTTTCTTGGCTTGGTTGCTGCTGAATAGTTGGTTGTGTTGCTTTAACTTGTGGTTTGATATTTTGTGAATATGCAATTTTGGTTTTAAATCTATTTAGATGCACACACCATCTCTCCAAGTCACTTATAATTGGTTTTGAAGGTGTTCACATTAGGAAATTGGTTTTGAACTCATTTGCTCAAAGTTGATTTTGACAGCTTAAAGTTTTGGAGTGTATAGAGAAAAATTTTGGTTTAATACCTTCAATTTTGTATCCAAGGGTTTTTGCATGAAAAGTATTCATATTCAAGTGTATTTTACTTCTTGGAACTTATTTTGATTGGTTTAGAACTTTGGTTACTGGAAAAATTCAAATTGGCATCTAATCTGAAACTTTTTTTGAATTTTCGCTATTACTGTTGGTGGTTCTGTGAAATCCACCATGGCGCCTATTCAAATCCGCCGCGGCACCTGTCTCCAACACATAGAAAATTTGTTTATGTGAAAGAGGCCGTGGCTCTTTGGTTCATCCGCCGCAGCACATCCTCTCTGTCAAAAGTGCCGCAGTGCCTTTGAAAATCCGCCGTGGCGCCTTCACTGTTTTCAAAAAAAAAAAATCTTTGTCTTTTTCATTTATTCTTGTCCACACACCTCATACACACACTTACCACCCATACCATACATCTTATACCTATTTTCACACACTTACATCCATCACATCTCCTCTTTTTACTTGGCTTTGTGTGCTTTTCAAGTCAATTTTGTTTCCTTCTATTTTGATTTGAGTTACTCTCTTGTATGCCCCGAAAGACCAAACTTGTACCCTATAACCCTGAGATTGAAAAGAGTTTAAGGAAGATAAGAAAAGAAAAGAGAGCTGAGGGGACAAGTGAGGTAATAGTTGAAGAAGAAAATATCTCTCTAGAGTCTAGTTAAAAAAAAAAATTTTGCTTCTTACCCTAGTTCTTTTTAGGTTAAACTTAAAAACTCTTTGGGAATTAATTATTTAGCTTTCTTATGGCTTGGTTTAATAATAACTTAGGTCCATTTGATCACCCTTCCTCTTTTATAGGTGACAACGTTGTGATGGGTGATGGTTTCTCTCAAAGATTTAATGCTATACAACAAGAATTGGATCTCTTTCAGGCACATTTTGATCATAAAGAACATGGTGGGACTTATCAAGGACATGATACTCCCTATCCTCACCATAACCATGGCTATGATTGGATGAATGACCCTCCACATTCCCCTTACCATACCTCTTCATTCCATTCACACCCAAACCAACATCCATAATTAGGATAACATTATGACCTATCACCTCCACCATACAATCCACACTTTGAACACTTTCCTTTACATCATCCATATCATGAGCCAAACATTCCATCACATGAACCCTACCACCAATACACTTCCTCATCTCACCAACCATTTTATGGACCATTACCATCATTCCATCTATGTTCCACTTCACACCTTGAACCATTCTCATTACATAATCCCTCCTTTGAACCACCTCCTCTACCAAATGAATGCTACCACCAACCCTCGTCCCAATCCGTGCACCAACGCCTTCCTTAATCTCATGAACATCAATTCAGCGAACTTGACCTATTTCTCACTATTCCTAAGAATGACCAGATATGATTTTTAAAGGAATCGTATGGTCGCTTGAATTCATACTACCATGGATTACTTGAAGAGGTAGAGATATTTGGGATCTCTAAGGAATTAGAGGAAGAGTTAGAAGAATGTCAGAGTGCATTGGGCAAGTTCTTAAGTGATATAGCGCAAATTGAGTCTGAGATTAGGAAGGATGAATCAAAGTGTCCATATTCACTCATGCAAGAGGCTGAGATGAAGCAAGAACATCTACAAACTCGCAAGGACTTGTGCCCTACATCAAGTAGTATTGCTCCTCTTCTTGAGGAGATTAACTCTTGTGCTGTAGCTACTATTCCTGTTGAAGTTACTGATGATATGAGTGATGATGAGGTGGATGAGGAAATCATAGTTGAATCCCCTCATATGTTTCAAAATAAAAATTCTCACTTGAACACTTCTAATAGTAGTTGTTTAGTTGATGATGTTGCTTGCACTATCACTGCTTCTTTGTGTGAAGAACATGCTTCTCTTTCTAGTGCTAAATTGGATGGTGAAACTGATTCTAATTTGAATGAACCTTTATCTTGTTCTTGCAATGCTCACACTATATGCATGGATTGCATTGATAACAAAAATGATATACTTGTTAAGTGGCAAAAACAGAACTTTGGTAAAGTGTGTGCATTACCTTCTAGTACTGAAAGTGCTGATAATATAAAGCATGATATTGATGTGAATTGCCTAGAAGATGATTCTGTGGAAAAATGTGAACCTAACCATTGCCTTAAGAATCAAATTCATGATAATTCCAATGAGTTTGTAGCTTCTAATAATGTTGAGAAAGGCTTTAAAGTTTTAATAGATAAAATCATGAATATCAATAAGTCTTTCCAACAAATTTTATCTTGTGATTTGCCTCCTGATTTATCTTACTCTGTAAATAGTAGTTTGCATAAATCTTTTTGCTCTTTCTTTTCTCCCTCTTTAAACACTACCTTTTGTGAATATGATAGTGATGTATTGTACTCCAACAACTGTCAGTTGGATTCTTCAGCTTCCACTTCACATGAGCTTGAGTATTTGAAAAATTTAAATAAAAGTTTGACTCCTACTGATGGGAGTACTATTGATTTTCTTGGTTGTGATAGTTACTTGGAGAGATTAACTTCTAAGCTGTCTTTATTTCATTTTTATTCTCTTCATGTTCCTATTTTTGGATGTGGTACTGCTGTGGGTTCTACTTGTTTACAGGACTCCACACCAACATCACTAAGGAAGATCAAAAATGGAGAAGTGAGTGCACTAAGGAAATACATGTTTCTCATCAGGGATGAGAACTTCTCCTACAAGAGTTTAAAGAGGTTTCGTCCTCAAGGTTGTCCCTTTCCTTCCTTAACTCTTATCTTTTGAATTATTTGCTTGTCTTGTGAGATAAGTGTGGGGGAGGGACATAGCCAATAGTAAAAGTAGTTTGTTTTCTTTTCTTTTCCTCCCTTTTTGGTTTTGGTTTCTCTTGTTTAGGGTTACACTTGAGTTTTGCATTGGGGACAATGCAAGATTTAAGTGTGGGGGAGGGATTGATATTCAGTGATTGTGTTGTGTTTTTCTGTGCTTAATGAAAAATCTGGTTTTCTAAAAAAAATTTCAAGTTTTGATTGATTTTTGAACTTAATTTTGAAGATTTTGAGTCAATATTTTTGAAAATTTTTGCTTCAATTAACTTACACTTGAATTTGTGTATTCTTGGACTTTGGTAAATATTTATGAACTTGTATTGATACTCATAAGAATTGCTATTTGTTCAAAGTTGATTATTTTAGTTTCATTGGTCACAACTTGTATTGATACTCCAACAACTGCTTTGATTTCCTTTCTCATCTTTGGGACTTCTGCTTAAAAGGGCTATTTCTGGTACTTCTAGGCCCAAAAATTTGGATGTTATAGGATCATCCTCCGCTAACATGGTATCTAAAGAGGAGCTCGACCAGCGATTACAAGAAGAAACATGGAGAGTTCAAGTTGAACTTAGTAAACAACACAAGGCGGAGATGCAAAAGATACGTGAGGAGTTTGATGCCAAGTCTCAATAGGCTATGATGATGATGGGTATGACCAGATTCTGGATGCCCTAAGTGTCTGAACCTTCCCAGGTGATAATCAAACATCTTTTTAAATCTTCTAAAGGTTCATTTGATCCATTTAAACTTATTTAATGTGCCTTAATTAATTTCATGTTCTGTTTTAGGGTTCACCTATGATGAAAAGTAGGAAGGGCAGTAATAATTAGATGCATTAACTGATAGTATCTGACCCTGACCTTAGCCCTAACCTTATCGAAGATAATGGAATGTGGTGTGCTCTCTATATGGACTATGGAGATTCAGCTGTTCATGTCGCTAATGGTCGAGCATTCTTGATCACAACGACCCACAGAAAGAAAGTTCTGAACAATCAAGCAAGGGTGACTGTGGATAGGATTCTTCGTGGTTAAGGCAATACACCAGTGCCCAACCCTACTGATGAGGTTCGACTATTGGTTCAGGCTAAAGAACATTTCATTTTATGGCCAAAGAGACTTGTTGCAAGGCCATTGACAATGAAGGCAACAGTGAAGAAGGCCACAAAGAGCACATCATCTGATCCTGTACTCATGCTTTCTTGGTGATGTTACGCTTATGTATTCCAGTTTGGAGGTTCTTCATTTAGTAGTAGGAAACATGAAAAAGCCCATTACTTTCAAGATGCCGCTGGGGATTGTGGGTTCAGATGTACTATATGACTTCACTATTGACAATAAGGACCTTGTTCAGTTCCGCAACTTTAAAGAGCTGGATATAGTCTTCATGTAGCTGGAACTTCCAAATTCTGTGCCTCAAATTTGGAAATTCGTATCTCCTTGTGTACACATCCAATTGAGGTGATATACCCCTCGTTTTAAAGCTTGGGATGTGTACTACAAGCTTTCCAAATTTTATGGCTTAATTCATTCATTTGGTAGGTCTCAAAGCTGACTGCTTTAAGACCTATGTTTTATCCCTTAACCACTCTTTACTTCAATTCTTTTTATTTCTTTGGCATACATAACTTGGATTTACTCTTTCTCATTCATGTTCATACATTTTCATTCATGCCATAAACATTCTAAGCACATACATTGCATTGATGGCATTCATGAACATAAATTACAAGTTAGAAGAATTATACATTGAATATAATCTCATTCATTAACATCAATAATTCTCCACTTTCTTCTTCTTGCTTCTCATGCCATTATTGCCGATCGTTGATTGACCTAAATGGTTGGTTAGGGAGGGGTGAGATTTGGAGAAATCTCAGTAGTAAACAATACCACATAATCATGCTAGATGGATGCTAATGCACTATACACAACTTGCTTATTCTCTTATTAATTAGTGACAGATTAACATGCTCAAAGCTACCTTTTTGATACATGGCCATGGATACATAATCTACTTGTCATAAGTAGCAATTATAGTAGTCAAAACATGTCACAATAACATTCAAATAACATGTATACAACAACATACAAGCATACAACATCAAGCAATGACAATGGCTAAGTTCACTCACTTACACCTCAAGCTTTCCTCTTGCTTTTCCTTTGATTCCCTTGACTTTCCAACCATGTGAACCTTCGGTCAACATCATTAAACATCCTCTTTGATATTCCAAGGTCCTAAACATAACCATAATGATAATACAATCCATTAGGACCACTAGATTACATAAAGTTCAGGACTAGCTCTCTTGAATTTAACCTTTTCTCTAAATTTTAGATTGATGTTCTAGCTTGGTAAAATTTATTCCCTTAGGCCAATCTTACAAAATTTTCCCCAAGGAATATAAATATGAGCTTGTATTCATGAAAAGAAAATTCCTTCTTCAAGAAACAGTATTGGGTGAATTGGGGTTCATAAAATCAAAAAATTTCAACTTTAATTTTAATGCTTCAAATGCTTGTTCTTTAGATTTATACTACACCATTTTTCATTTTAAACACAATTGAAGTATCAAAACTATGAAAATCTCATCCTAGGATACAGCTCTTAAAACAATGGCCGAACAGTACCCACCAAATCCAAACTATACAATCTTTCAAATATCAATATAAAACCACTAGAAACAACCTTGAGTCAATGGGTTTTAACTAAATATAACATTAAAACTTTCACCCCCTAACCTTATACATTTCGACCAGCACCAAATCGTAAGGGAAACCAAACTTTTCAACCATATATACTAAGGAATCAAGGCAAGGAACAACATAGAACAACCTACTAACCTTAGATCCTAGCTTGCTTGATCAAAGGAGGTAGCTTTCTCTTGATTGTTCTTCAAGAATCCAAATGGCAAGAGTTTTCCCTAGTGTTCTTTAATTTAGCCAAAAATAAAGGGGGCTTGGTGGCTATTTATAAGCCAAACATTAACTAATTGCCATCCAAGTTCAAGGAAATTATGATTATGATGTGTCAAGCTAGGATTTCTTCTTGTATTTTCTCTTCCCTTTATTTAAATCAAAAAGAAATAGATTTTAGAAGTCAAAATCCTCTCCATTCCTAGCTTGACAAGTGGCACAATGAGAGCCAAATAAAAATATGTGCACTTTTCACCTTTTTTAGCACCATTTTTATACTGAAATTGCTTCGTCTTTTTCTATATCAAAGGTTTGAGCTTCCAAATTAATTTTTATCAGAGCCTTAACATTTTCTTATCAATTTTTCCTTCCTGATGAGCCTTCCTTTGCTCCCATAATGAATTTATATCATTAAAAGAGAAGAAAACCAATTTCTTTACTATATTAGTTTTCTTACTCGGGAGTTACTTTTTTCGGCCTCTGGGCTCATTAAAACTTTTCTGATTATTTTCATAACCTCTTACTAATCTATAGGAGTTGCATGAATTTTCTTGGGATTTATCTAGCCTTATAAGTATTTATTTGAAATTTTCCTGAATAAAATCCCAATTAGCATAATTGGACTTTAAACTCCTTTAAAGATTAACCAAGGGTATTTTGGGAATAAACCTACTTGTACAATGTCTTATAATTCTTAAAACACTTTATCCTTATTTTTTCTTCATTTTCTAAGGCTCAAGACTATTTTCCATAATAAATTTTTGATCAATTTTCCTAATTAGTCAATATTCATTAGTTACTGAAAATTCAATAATTATTGCTTTACATCATAATTTTAACCTTTAAGCCTCGAATACCGTCCAGGGATCTCTTCTCGACCTTCTATAATTATTTACTAAATCTTGGGAATTTCTAACATATTTTCCCAATATTTTCATATTTCTTCCCAATATTCTGGCCCTTAAATTTCCTGAGATTCCCTTACTCTTAGTGTTAAGATTTTTGGGATGTTACATTTTCTCCTCCCTTAAATAAATTTTGTCCTCAAAATTTAGCACATACCTTATGTGAAGATCTCTGGATACTTGCTCCTTATCTCATCTTTCTTTTCCCACATGGCTTCTTCCAAGGTTGTATCCTTCTATTTCACCTTAACTAGTGGAATCGTCTTGTTTCTTAGTTGTTTGACCTTTCGATCCACTATCCTCTCTAGTCGCACCTCAAATAACGGATTATCTTTCAACTCAATCTAATCAAGCCCCATCATATGTTCGGGATCTGGATGGTACTTCTTTAACTAGAAAACGTGGAAGACGTTGTGCAATTGACTTAAATTTGGGGGTAGGGCCAGTCTATAGGCTATTGGTCAACTTTAGAGAGAATCTCAAATAGTCCCATATATTTTTGATGTCAACTTTTTTGCCTTAATGGATCAACCCACGCTAGTTGGAGAAACTATTAAAAATATATGGTCTCGAACTTGGAACTCTAACAGCTTTTGCATATTATCGGCGTAACTCTGTCTACTTTGAGCCATGAGCAACCTCTGCTTGATCAACTCTATTTGCTCATAGGTTCGGTCCACTATATCTGGACCCTAAATTTTCCTCTCACCAAGTTTTGCCTAGCAGATCAAGGATCTACACTTTCTCCCATACAGAGCTTTAAATAAGATCATGTGAATACTGGAATGGAAACTATTATTGTAAGCAAACTCTGCCAGTGGCAGGTACTCATCCTAGTTTCCTTTAAATCCAAAACACATGTTCTTAATCTATATTTTAGGGTTTGGATCGTTCACTCTGTTTGCCTTTCCATTTGTGGTGATAAGCCGTACTGAGACTCAACTTGGTTCCCATGGCTTCTTTCATCTTTTTTCAAAATCTGGACATACCTTAGGTCTCTATCTGGCATGATGTGCTTTAGTACCCTATAAAGTCTAATGATCTCCTTAATGTATACCTTTACTAACTTCTGTGGCAAATAATTAACTTTAATTGCTAGGAAATGGGCCGACTTTATTGATTGATCAACTATGACCCATATCGCATCGTAGCCTAACGATGTACAAGGTAATCCTATAATAAAATCCACAGAAATGCTATCCCATTTCCACTCAAGGAGATCTGGGGTTGCAGAAATCCTAACAATTTGTGGTGCTCTATCCTTATTTTCTGGCACGTGAGGTATCTTGTCACATATTATGTGACATCTTGTTTCATACTGGGCCATCAAAACCTTTACTTAAGGTCTTAGTACATCTTGGTCATTCCTGGATGAATCATCTGCTTACTCTTATGTGCCTCATCTAGAATTTGTTTCCTAAAACTTTTTATGAGAGCGATAAAGGTTCTGCCTTTATACTTTAATATTCCCTCAGTTGAGATTTTAAAATCTCTTGTCTTGCTGGTTAGTACTCTAGCTCAAAGGGTCCCTGCTAATTCATCCCTTCTTTGACCTTTCTCAATCCAATCAGTTAATAAGACTTTCGTTCCTGCCTCTTCTACTTCATCAGATGTCAATTGCATCTGATAGATAGGACCTCAATCCCTATTGCCTTTTTAACACTTCACCCTTTTTAATCATCAGGGTTGCCACTGCACTACCTTCCTGCTTAAGGCATCAGCAACTACATTGGCCTTTCTCGGATGGTACTTGATCTAGTAGCCATAGTCTTTGAGTAGCTCTATCCATCTTTTTTGCCTCATATTTAGCTCTTTCTAATCTTGCAGGTACTTGAGACTCTTATAATTGCCTCACACTTGCTATCCCATACGAACTGTTAATTCTTCCTGGTAGGCTTGGTTAGTGGTTGGGCGATCCTAGAAAAATCCCGTGTGAATCTCCTATAGTAACCTGCTAGTCCTAAGAAACTTACTATGTTTGTTACCATTTTGGGCTGCTCCTAGCTACGTATTGCTTCACCTTTACTGGAATCCACGGCCACACCTTCTTGCTTAAATACATGGCCTAGGAATCTAACTTCATCCAACCAAAACTTACATCTATTGAGCTTGGCAAAGAGCTAGTTTTCCTTTAATGTACTTGAGACATTCCTCAAATACTGCTCGTGTTCCTCTTAAGACTTAGTGTATATATGGATGTCATCGATGAAGACTATGATAAACCGATCTAAGTACGAGTGAAAATCCGGTTCATATAATCTATGAAAGTAGCAGGGGCATTCGTTAAACCAAATAGCATCACTAAGAACTCATAGTATCTGTATCGGATCCTAAAACAATCTTCAGACTATATTCAGCTTTATCCTCAGCTGGTGGTATCCTGATCATAAGTTGATCTTAAGCATATTGTAGCTCCATTTACCTGGTCTAGCAGATCATCGATCCGCGATAAGGGTACTTATTCTTCACAGTCACCTTATTAAGCTCTCGGTAGTTTGTACACAACCTTAGACTACCATCCTTCTTCTCAACAAAGAGTACAGGAGCCATTTGGTAAGGTGCTTTTGATATTGTCTTTATAGACCTTACTCATTTCTTCTATTAACTCAATGTTAGTGGCAGCTTTACCTAAGAGGGGGGGTGAATTGGGTGAAGTTATAAAAATTTAACATAATAAAAAAGTGAGGTAAATAAAACAGAGAAAATAAGTTAGAAGGATTTCACCGCAGAGCGAAGGCATAGGATTTATACTGGTTCAGTCTTAACCTCTTGACATACGTCCTGTCCTCAGAACACCTTTGAGATTTTCACTATGATCCCAAGATTAAATAGGCTCTTGGCACCTCAATACAACAATTGACTTTCTCAATCACTCCCCCTTACTACCTGTAAGGTTACAATCCCCTCAAGAGTCCATACTCTCGAGTTACTCTCACGAAATGAGAAAAACGTGTATCAAACTCTCCAACAGAGTGAATGAATATTAAACACTGAAGCTCGGTGAAAAGGAAATAGAGTATTGAATGCAATAGTAAATATTTCAATAGACAGTAGCTCACGTATTTAATACTTCGTTCAATGCCCTTCGCGCCTTTTATAGTTGGAGAAGATTAATTAACCGTTAGACTGAAGAGCTTCTAGCTGTTGGAAGATCAGTTGTGTGTTTGGTAGTTACAACGGAAGTTCACCATTAATGCTTCTGACACGGTACATTAAAGGCTACTAAATAACCGTTGACCTTGCTTTGTAATCTGTAACAACCTTAGAAACAAGTAAGTCCTTTTCATAAGGAAATTTGTAAAGGTAACTGAGTAAGTAATGATCTTTGATATTCATATAATAGTTTAGGGAAGCATAGAATCAATTAGTTCCTTCAAATGTAATCTGAACTTACCTGATTGATGACTAGTTGATCGATCAAGTTATCGATTAATTACAGAGAAAAACTTGAGTCACACATATATATGTTTATCGATAAGCTTATGGATCAGCAGATGATCGAATAAGTGATGGATAAAAGATGAGAAATGAATACAGTGACTTCTGAAAACATTATGCAAGAATAAGACTTTAAATTCATCTAGGCCTTTGAATCCTTTCAATGGAGAATTAAGACTAACAGAAAGGCTGAGAAAAGCTTAAAGATAAAGACACAAAAGATTTTGAATATCACCATGAATAGTTGTAATGAAATGAATTGGTTCAATGATCAAAAACTTTTTGATCGATCACATTATCGATAAAACTGAGTATGAGAGAAATAGATTTTCATAGAGCATTGATCGAATATTTTATCGATAAATGGATGATAAGAGATATGATCGATAAAAGGTTTAAAAAGGATTTTCACAATTAAATCATAGAATATATGATGACTGAGTAAGTGATTGATTAAAGCTTATCGATTAAGTGATCAATAAATTACCGTTGAAAACTTATTTTAGAAATCCCAAGAAAAACCTTGATCGACCACGTGATGTGAAAAATAGAAGAATCAGAGGATTAGATGATCGATCATTTGATCGATCAACCAATGATCAATCAGGTAATCTAAAAAAAGAGTTAAAAACAAGTAAGTGCAGTGAAGGTGATAATGATCGATCATTTGATCGATCAAGGACTGATCGATCAATTGATCGATTAAGGATCTTGTCAAGTAACTTAAACAGGACAACTTATCGATAAACTAGTAAGTTCACAAGCAAAGTTAGAACAGGTTATTGATTAAAGATTGATCGATGGAGTGATCGATAAAAGAGAAGTTAGATAGAATATAAAGTAAGTATGAAGACTTTACCATTTATCTGTGTTCTCATTGATAACTTGTTGATCGATCAAATGATCGATAAATACTTACCAAAATTGTGTATCTTTTTCTATCAGTTGATCAAACATTAAATTATCGATCAATTGATCGATAATCTTCTGTAAACTTGTATGCTAAACAGTGTTAATGATTATCGATAAATTGATCGATCAACTCATAAATTTTGGATTATCTAGCAAGTTATCGATAAACCCTTACCATTAAGTTACTATTATACTGAAACATTTATCTGATATGTGATCGATTAATCTTGATCGATCACTAACTTACTGAACCATAAATTACTTAAATTGTTGTCATCAAAACTTTAATCATGCTAGATGGATGCTAATGCACTACACGTAACTTGCTTATTCTCTTGTTAATTAGTCACAGATTAGCATGCTCAAAGCTACCTTTTTGATGCATGGCTATAGATACATAATCTACTCATGATAAGTACCAATTACAGCCACCAAAACATGTCATAATAACATTCAAATAACATGTATGCAGCAACACACAAGCATACAAC
The DNA here is from genome assembly GCF_004799145.2 of Neltuma alba. NCBI lineage: Eukaryota > Viridiplantae > Streptophyta > Magnoliopsida > Fabales > Fabaceae > Neltuma > Neltuma alba. The sequence goes on along the minus strand of NW_021634486.1, from coordinate 85,925 downwards.
ATCAAGCAATGACAATAGGTAAGTTCACTACCTTGCACCTCAAGCTTTCCTCTTGCTTTTCCTTTGATTCCCTTGACTTCCCAACCATATAAACCTTTGATCAACATCATCAAACATCCTCTTGGATGTTTCCAAGGTCCTAAACATAATTATAATGATCATACAATTCATTAGGACCCCTAGATTACATAAAGTTCAAGACTAGCTCTCTTGAAATTAACTTTTTCTCTAAATTTTAGATTGGTGTTCTAGCTTGGTAAAATTTATTCCCTTAGGTAATCCTACACAATTTTGCCTGAAAAATCCAAATATGAGCTTGGATTCATGAAAAGAAAACTTCTTCCCTAAGAAATCGTGTTGGTCGAATTGGGGCTTATAAAATCCAAAAAATTCCAACTTTAATTTTAATGTTTCCAATGCTTATTTTTTAGTTTTATCCTACACCATTTTTTATTTTAAACACAATGAAAGTATCAAAACTATGAAAATCTCATCCTAGGATACAACTCTTGAAGTGGCCAGATAGTACACACCAAATCCAAACCATAAAATCTTTCAAATATCAACATAAAACCACTTGAAACAACCTTGAATCAATGGGTTTTAACTAAATATAACATCAAAACTTCCACCCCCTAACCTTATACATTTTGGCCAGCACCAATATAATAGCTAAGGGAAACCAAACTTTTCAACCGTATAAACCAAGAAATCAAGGCAAGGAACAACATAGAACAACCTACTAACCTTAGATCCAGGCTTGGTTGATCAAAGGAGGTAACTTTCCCTTGGTTGTTCTTCAAGAATCCAAATGGCAAGATTCCCCCCAGTTTTCTTTAATTTGGCTAAAAATGAAGTTGGCTTGGTGGCTATTTATAAGCCAAACATTAACCAATTGTCATCCAAGTTGAAGAAAATTATGATGATGATGTGTCAAGCTAGGATTTCTTCTTGCACTTTCTCTTCCCTTTATTTAAATAAAAAAGAAATGGATTTTAGAAGTCAAAATCCTCTCCACTTCTAGCTTGACAAGTGACACAATGAGAGCCAAGTAAAAAGATATGTACTTTTCACCTTTTTCAGCACCCTTTCTTAGTAAATTGCTTTGTTTTTCTCTATATCAGTGGTCTGAGCTTCCAAATTAATTTTTGTCAGAGCCTTAACATTTTCTTATCAATTTTTCCTTCCTAATGAGCCTTCCTTTGTTCCCATAATAAACTTATATCATTAAAAGAGAAGAAAACCAATTTCTTTACTATATTAGTTTTCCTACTTGGGAGTTACTTTTTCGGGCCTCTGGGCTCATTAAAACTTTCCTGATTATTTTCATAACCTCTCATTAATCCCATAGGAGTTCCATGAATTTTCTTGAGATTTATCTAGCCTCATAAGTATTTATTTGGAATTTTCCCGAATAAAACCCCAATTAGTATAATTGGACTTTATATTCCTTTAAAGATTAACCAGGGATATTTTGGGAATAAAACTACTTGTACAATATCTTATAATTCTTAAGACACGTTATCCTTATTTTTTCTTAATTTTCTAAGGCTCAAGACTATTTTTCATAATAAATTTTTGACCAATTTTCCTAATTAGTCAATGTTCAATAATTATTGAAAATTTGATAATTATTGCTTTCCACTATAATTTTAACCTTTGAGCCTCGAATACTATCTAGGGACCTTTTCTCGACCTTCCATAAGTATTTACTAAATCTTAGGAATTTCTAACATATTTTCCCAATATTTTCATATTTCTTCCCACTATTCTGGCCCTTGAATATCCTAAGATTCCCTTACTCTTAGTGTTAAGATTTTTGGTGATATAAGGTACGGATACGGATCGGCTAGAAACAAGTCAGGAAACTAGACGAACGATCGAAGGTAGGACCTTAAGAGAACCTGTCTCTTACAACCCTAGCCATGGAGACACCACAAGGATGATCAGTCCTTGATACAGTCGAGTATTCCCACAAGAATACGAGGCGGCAAGCAAAGCTCACTCAAGAGAAATAAAATTCTCTAAAATTCATTCATTCAAATCTGATCCTCAATTACAAAAAACGTAGCCTTATATAGGCAGCAAAAGAACAATCTAGAATCAAAAAACCCTAGGTCATAAATGCCATAAATGTGCCTTAATGATGATTGACTATCTTGGTTGGCACCAATTAAGGCTAAAGGAAATAGGAAATTACCTTTTCTTGAAGAAAAAGGCTTCTACCTAAAAATAGGAAACTAACCTAAAATATTCTTATGCAATCTTTGACCAAAAGGCCTTATTTAATGCAAATAAAAATGGAAACTTAAAAAAAACGAAATTAAACCATAACTAATACATAAAGACGTCTTCTTGATGCTTCTTGAATATTCTTGGACCTTCCAAATGGATCTTCATAATTACTATTCACGTCCATAAGCATGCATGGGCCTTTTAGGCATCCATTTGGGCTTGAATATATTTGAATCACGTTCTGAAACTCCCATGATCCATAACAAAATGCATTTGGGCCCCAATTTAAAAGATTATAGCTCTAATGGATTCCTCCAGGCACATATAATTGTGTTGGGCCTTTAATAACATGAGAATTGGCTTCAAATGCTCCTTTTGGGCTCTTAGAACGTGCTCTTATCTTTCTCAAGGTCCAAGTGTTCATACTCCAATGACTTATATGCCATGGTGGTTTTCGGGGTGGCCTTCCATATGTCACGTTAAGCTCCGCATGTATCCGTGTCATCATCCAAGGAATGATCCATGTCCTCCTCCATGTAAGCATTCTAGAGCTATAAATCCCTTGAACATTCTGGAGGGCTTGCTGGGTTTCTAATTGAGGGAGTGTTATTTGGGCTTCATGACCTTCATATTCAATGCCTCCTCGTATGCTATCATTCCCTTCCTCTTCGAAAAGATTCGTCCTCGAATCTTGACCTGGATCAAAAGGAAAGAAGTTAGAATTTGTAAAAATAATTTGAAAACAACACTTACTGAGTAGAAAAATCATGTAAGTTATGTTATGGGTCCTGGCAAGATCTTGAAAAGGATCTTGATTGAAGTCACATGAGGAGACTCTAATATTGAAAGTTGGTGAAAATTGCTCTGGGTTAGAAAGCTTTTCTTTCTCACATGCACCCAAATATAAATGATCATTTCAATTCCTCGTGCACCGACAACATAAACTAAAGCAATAACAAAATCCAAATAATAGGAAAGCCTCTTAACCACAATATGCATACGATAAGAACACCAATGAACAACAAAATTCATGTAACAATTAAAATCCAATGCATGAAGTTCACAGCATCTTAAAGACAACAAGTCATTAGGAATAACAAAATTTAGGCTATCAGCATGTTTTTCAACATTGCTTGAATGAAATGAGAATCCATCGGGTGGCACTTTAGGAATCAAATCAGTTACCTGCAACACACCAGAAACACAGGGCAAAGGATGATTAAGATGGTTAGTAATAAAAGAAATATCCTTGCAATCACCTTTAACCTCATTTTTCTCACAACTCTTTCCATGTTTCTCTTCACTCAAAGAAACACTCTCATTTTTACTCTCATTATTTTCACAACACTCAATGTTCTCTATCGCACTTGTTTCTTTGCTCAAACTCTCTTCTTTTTCACAATTATTCGAAATAATGGAATCCATCTCCTTTGAATTTGATGTAGAGATGACATCTTTCTCTTGATTATTCTTCTTTGAAGAGGAGCATTGTCTTTCTGAACATTCTGTCTCTTGAGTTCTCGCTCATGCTTACTAAGTAGAGAAACCAAATCTTTAATCTCCATGAAGCTGCACATTTCTGCAACGCAAGCTAATCTAGGATTAAGCCCATGTATAAAGCGATCCATAGTGGCTTCTGGAGTCTCCTTTATCCCAGCTCTAATCATTGCTAACTCCATCTCATTATGATAGCCCTCGATAGTCATGGAGCCTTGTTTTAACTCCTGCAATCTTCTATGCAAGTCTCTTTTAGACTTGGAGCTGCGATTAGACTTCAAATGGTCTACTTCAGCATTTAGCTTTTGGACTTCTTTTAGGAAGAAGTTAAGATCTTCCCTAAGCTCTTTATGACCATACATATTTGGTACCTGAAAGGTTAGAAACAGGGAGAAGAATGGACCTCACCACTCTACTCACGTGTTTCACTCAAAACAATTTATGCCACTCATGTTTCTCTCAAATTTGGCTTTTAAATTGATGCATAACACTCTTGCCTTTTACCACTCAAGCTTGCCTCCTATAATATTCTTGATTGAAACTCAACAAAATCAAGAGACAATGTCAGTTTGTGGTAATCTTCACAACCAAAATTGGTAAGAAACCAGTGACTATGTGAAAGAGGGGAAAAGAAGGATAGGCCAAACGTGAGGATGGAATAAAAGGAGGGGCAAAATGAGGAGAGAAGAAGTTTATGATTTAAAAAAAATGGATAGGAAAAAAAAACGTGGAAAAAGGGAGGCAGAAATTGCAAAATGAAAATAAGGTTGTGAAAGTAAAGGAAAACAGGAAACAAAGTAATTAGGAAAGGTACTACCTTGAGACAACTTTAGGAAAGTGAGTACCTTGCAAGAAAAGAACTGAAATTAGGAAAGTAATATGAAAAGGAAGGAAAAGGAATAGGAAACAAAAGAAAGAAGGAAACTTGAAGAAAGAAAATAGGAAAGTAATATGAAAAGGAAAGTAATTCAAAATAGGAAACTAGATAAAATAAAGTAAAGTAGAAATAGGAAAGTAGGAGTCTTACCACCCAAGTATAAAGATTTAGGAAATTAATTGTGACTTGTAATGGAAGCTCTTCTCAATTTTAGGAAACTCATCTTTAACATTGCAATTCTCAAATCTGCAGCTTCTCCTCTTTTCTTTTTTTTTTTCTTTGAATTTTCGGATTTTTTTTCCCTTTTTTTTTCTAGCACTCCTTTTTTTTTCCCACAACACAACACTTTTTTTTTTGTGCACGAATTTTTTTCTCTTTTTTGCTGCTCAAAGGAACACAGAAAGTCACAAAAAAAAACACAAATAGGAGGTGGAAAGGCGAAGAAACAAATTGATGGAAGCAAGGGACGAAGAACGAATGATAGAATTAAGAAAATGAAACACGAAAACAGAAATAATAGATAAAAGGATAGAACTTGAATTCTAGCAAACCTTAGCTCAGATACCAAATGATATAAGGTACGGATACGGATCGGCTAGAAACAAGTCAGGAAACTAGACGAACGATCGAAGGTAGGACCTTAAGAGAACCTGTCTCTTACAACCCTAGCCATGGAGACACCACAAGGATGATCAGTCCTTGATACAGTCGAGTATTCCCACAAGAATACGAGGCGGCAAGCAAAGCTCACTCAAGAGAAATAAAATTCTCTAAAATTCATTCATTCAAATCTGATCCTCAATTACAAAAAACGTAGCCTTATATAGGCAGCAAAAGAACAATCTAGAATCAAAAAACCCTAGGTCATAAATGCCATAAATGTGCCTTAATGATGATTGACTATCTTGGTTGGCACCAATTAAGGCTAAAGGAAATAGGAAATTACCTTTTCTTGAAGAAAAAGGCTTCTACCTAAAAATAGGAAACTAACCTAAAATATTCTTATGCAATCTTTGACCAAAAGGCCTTATTTAATGCAAATAAAAATGGAAACTTAAAAAAAACGAAATTAAACCATAACTAATACATAAAGACGTCTTCTTGATGCTTCTTGAATATTCTTGGACCTTCCAAATGGATCTTCATAATTACTATTCACGTCCATAAGCATGCATGGGCCTTTTAGGCATCCATTTGGGCTTGAATATATTTGAATCACGTTCTGAAACTCCCATGATCCATAACAAAATGCATTTGGGCCCCAATTTAAAAGATTATAGCTCTAATGGATTCCTCCAGGCACATATAATTGTGTTGGGCCTTTAATAACATGAGAATTGGCTTCAAATGCTCCTTTTGGGCTCTTAGAACGTGCTCTTATCTTTCTCAAGGTCCAAGTGTTCATACTCCAATGACTTATATGCCATGGTGGTTTTCGGGGTGGCCTTCCATATGTCACGTTAAGCTCCGCATGTATCCGTGTCATCATCCAAGGAATGATCCATGTCCTCCTCCATGTAAGCATTCTAGAGCTATAAATCCCTTGAACATTCTGGAGGGCTTGCTGGGTTTCTAATTGAGGGAGTGTTATTTGGGCTTCATGACCTTCATATTCAATGCCTCCTCGTATGCTATCATTTGGGATGTTACACCTTTCTTCTTGTTTTTGTGCTTGTCTTGGTGATGTGTCATGTGTCTATTGCTTAGAAATTGATAGCTGGCTTTCCTCTTCATATGACTTTGATGCTTCATCTAGCTCTATTGTCGACCTTAATTCTGTTGATCATGCTATATTTGATGATGACCTTGAGAATGGTACTGTTGCTTGTGTAGAAAGCAAAGTGATTCAAGGGGCTACTATTGAAGCTACACCTGGAGTTTCTCCCTTGAGCAATACTGAGCAAGTAAATAAGGCTATGGGAAGTGGAGATTGAAACAAAGAGCGTGAGTTAGAGTGATTTCACCGTAGAGAGTAGACACATGATTTATACTGGTTCGGTCTCAACCACTTGACCTACGTCTAGTCCTCAGAACACCTCTGAGTATTTCACTATATTCCAAGATTAATCAGGCTCTCGGTGCTGCAGTACAGCAATTGATTCGTTCAATCACTCCCCCTTACTACCTGTAAGGTTACAATCCCACTCAAGAGTCCACACTCTTGAGTTTCACTCAGAAAATAACTGAGGATGATAGATATAGCTCTCTCATAGAGTAAATAAATGTGAACAGAGTACTGAATGCAACAGTAGATTATTTGCAGAAGGTAGCTCGCATATTCAATTCTCGCATTCAATGCTTCTTTGTGCCTTTTATAGTTGTAGAGGTTTAATAATCGTTAGACGAAAGAGCTTCTAGCCGTTCTAGCCATTGGAAGTTTGGTTGCATGTCTTCCTAGTTGCAATAGTTTTCGCCATTAATGGTTTTGATGGTTCTGACACAGTAGGTTACTGGCTTCTAAGTAACCATTGGACAACCATTGAACTTTCTTCGTAATCTATAACAATATGTTAATCAAATAAGTTTTTATTGCAAAGTAAAGCTCAGAAACATAACTGATCAAATGATAATAACAAATATTCATTCATTGAAAATAGAATCAATCAATTGTTGAAAGTGCTTGAACAAGAGATGAACATCTTTAATCGAAGTCATGATTGATGAGTGGTTGATCGATCAGGTTATCGATTATTTAAAGTCATAGCTTTTGACATAGATAACTATAATTATCAATCAAGGGATTGATTAAGCATTGATTGATCAAGTAATCAATAAGAAAGAAGAATGACTTCAGAAAGGAAAGGTTTTAAGGGCACTTTCTATTTTGAATTCCTTAAAATAGAGAATTAGGATAATCAAGAAGGCTGAGAAAAGCTTGAAGACAAGTGATCAACATGTTTGAAAGTTACTGTAACTAATTGACATTTAACTGAAATACGTCAATGATTGATCAAGTGATCGAATAATATTTGATCGGTAATGTTATCGATAAAACTGATTGAAGTAGAAGTAGATTTTCAAAGAGTAATGATTGAGTACTTTATCGATAAATAAAAGATAGATAAATTGATCGATAAAGAGCTTTAGCAAAGATTTTCTCAAAGTGCACAAAACATATGATGATCGATTAAGTGATCGATAAAGGATTAATCGATCAAGTTATTGATAAAGATAATTTGAAGGACTTAGATTTGATATGCTAGAAAAATATTTGATCGATCATGTTATGTGAAAACAGAACACTCAGAAGTTTGAGTGATCGATCAATTTATTGATGAAAGAATTATCGATCAGGTGAATGAAAAATATAACTTAACAAAGTAGCCAGTGAGATAATTATGGTCGATCATTTGATCGATAAACTACTGATCAATCAAGTGATCGATAAAAGGCTATGACAGAACACTTGAACCGAATGATAAATAGGCAAGTTATGATACAATAATAGAACAAGTTATCAAAAAACCTTTGATCGATAATGTGATCGATAAATTTTGATTAAGACAAAATACGAAGTATGTAGAGAGCTTTACCATTTATCTGTCTTCTTATCGATAACTTATTTATCAATCAGGTGATCGATAAATGCTTACAAGATTTGTGTTCCATTATCTGATAGCTATTCGATCAGCAATTTATCTATTAACTGATTGATCAACACATTATCTATCAAGTTATCGATTAAAATTTCTGTTAAGTTACTTGTTTGCACAGGAAAGTTATCTATCAATTGATTGATAAACCCTTGATCGATCAGGTGATCAATCAACCTACTAAAACATATATTGTTTAAGTTTGTTATCATCAAAACCTTAAATCTAAGATTCTCCCCCTTTTTGATGATGACAAAACATAACGATGTAAATCAAATTAAAGAAACAGCAAACAACTTACGATAGATTAAAAACTGGCAGAAATGCACTATTGATAATATTGAAACAGTTAAACATCAGAGTTCACATTACATGACAGAAGTACAAGAAACTAAACAGCAGAAAAACATAAAACACAAAAACTAAACTAGACAGATTCCTTCTCCTTCTTTTTGTCAGCATCAGAAGGTGGGGAAGGAATAGAGATAGTAGGCATAGTGAAGGAAATAGGAAGAGGGGAAAACTAAGAAAGAAGAGAGATGGCTTGAGAGATGGATGGAAAATGTAGAGAGGGAATAGGTTGAGGAATTGTGATAAGGGCTAAGGCAGGAGGAGGAGTGGAAGAGGTGGAAGGTGCAGATGGAGAAGCAGGAACAGGAGAAGTGGATACTGGTGAGGTAGGTGGTTCTGGTTGAGGATGAGAAGGAGATGGTGGATGTGAAAGCAAGTCTTCAAAACTGAAGGAAGTGCTGGGCACAGAGAAATTGTTGCAGAGAGAAGCTACCATCCCTTTAAGATCTCTGATTTCCCTTTCAACATAATCAAACCTCTGAGAGACTTCCTTTTCCAAAACCACCATGGCTTGGCGATGGAGATCCAGAATTTTGGTGATGCCATCAAACTTCCTGTTTGAGACTTTCCCAAGGTCTTTGGCCGTGGAATAAACTCTTCTGTCAACTTCTTGGAATATCTCCCTAATTGATCTCTCCAGAAATAAGGGTCCAGAGGTATGAGACGGAGCTACAGAGGCCTAGAGGAGCTAGCAGCAGGTTGTTTCCCTTTATCTTTCTGAGCTAGCTTCTGTGAAGGTCAAAGGGGCATAGAGATTTTCATCTTGTTCAGTTGATTTATCCCAAAAAAGGGGACCTTCACTTTGACCTCACCAGGTTCTATTGGTGCAATATTGTTCACTTGAAGCAGATAGGTAGCTAGCTGAGGATAGGGGATAGGAGTTGACTTGGATTTGTTGAGCACGAAATCCTTTAGCTCATTATAGATCAGAGCTCTTATATTTATCTGTTCTCCATTGATTATCCTTACCAGCAGAAGGTAGTCACTCTAATTAAGGTGGGAGAAGCTTCCAGATTTATTGACCATGCTTCTGGAATAGATGTAGTAAATTATTCTGTAATAATCACACATTTGTTTAGGGGGAAAACTTAGCTCACTAGGAAAATTGTCACTTTGTATCAAAATTTTGTAGGCCTTGATATTATTCATTTCACCTTCCCTCACATGGTCTTCTATCCCCAGTAACTCATTCAACTTAGTAGGAGTAAAAGTAATGGTTTCTCTAAGGTGTGTTTTCAGATAATCACTTACAAGATTATCCTGCTCATCATATTCTTCACAGGACTCCATATTACAATAGAATTGTTTGACTACTTCAAGGTAGGATTCTCCTCCAATGCTTAACTAGTTCGAGTAATATTTCAGAGGGTCATCTAAATCTAGTCTAATCCTATCATTGGTTTTCAAAATTTTCAAGTTCACAAATACTACGGGACAGAATTTTCTGGTGGCAAACTCAGCTTTGAACTTTACTTGGTTTACGTCCTTCTCCAAGTTCCCAGTGAGAAATTCAAATGATTTAGTAGGAATACCTTGGCTAGGAGCTTGGTGTGATGCACCCTCACTTGCCTTCTGTTTCCTCTGTCTCGGTTGCTTGGGGATAGGAACTCGTAAAGCAGCCTCCACAGCTTTCTGAACTGAAACTTCATCATCAGATTCTGTTTCAGATTCCTCAGTGACCATTGGTAGCTTGGATTTTGACTTTGACTGTAGAGATTTTCTCCGAGGAGTGGATTGCTCTTCGGTTTGACTTTCTTGTTCTTCAAAACTCCTCTTTTCCTCAATGGTTCCTCCCTCACTTTCGGTCTGTACCTTTTCTTTGTAGTTGAGGGAGTAGTATCTCTGGACTGGGTTTGTTTATCAGTGCTTTCCTCTTGGTCTACATTCGGTTGCTTAACTCTTGCCATTTTCTGTTGCCCAGAAGAAATTTTGAGAAATGTTCAGTGAGAAGAGTGTTTGAAAGGTGTGGTGGAGAATGAAAGAGGTTCAGAAGTGATTCCAAGTGGAAATGGAACAACAATTTAATGGAATAGTGATTTTTGGACTGTTGCGATAACTGACGGGGGAACAATTTTATCGAGTTAAGGCTTCGATAACTGACGGGGGTTTTCAAAAAGTGAACGTTATAAACACAAATTATCGATCAAGTTATTGATCAATGAGTGATCAATCACATGTTTGATAAATATGAAGAACACACAAGAACACTAAAGACAATTATCGATCAAGTTATCGAGCAATAAATTATCGATCACGTTATCGATAAATGTTAATAAAAGAAATGTGTACCTAGTCTGATTTATCAATCATTTGATCGATTAACAATTTATCAATAAGCTTATCGATAATTCTTACCACATTGATTGATTTGTCTTAAATCCTTGTTGCTCCTGATCGATGTGTTGATTGATAATTGGCTCATCGATCAGCTTATTGATAATTCTCCTTCCAACTTCGTTCTCTTGCTTCAAATATTTAATTTATCGATCAGTTGATCGATGAGCCAATGATCGATCATCCTTAGTCTCCACCCCATCAATTTCTTATTAAAGGAGAACTTCACATTCACATGTGTCTTATATCTTAAAAGCTCATCTCCTTTGTCAAAATAGTATACTTATCTGTATTCATTATCAATTGATTAGTTTTGATGATGAGTTGCTTTCACATTTTCCTTTCATGATCCAATTCGAAAACAATTTATAGAAAGGATTATATATACATTTGATATTTGATTGTACTAACCATTCTCCTTGCAAGAACGTTGCTGAATTCATAATAGGAGAATTTGTGCTATGAAAGAAACTCCTTACTGGACTACAAGGAAAATTATCAAATTTGAGGATTGATAATTTAATGTGCAATCAAGATATGGAGAAAAGAGAAAGTGATTGAAGATGGAAAGATTATTGGCATCAACCTTCAAAGAATAATCACCAATGCCAATACGAATGAGCATTAAGCCTGGCAGTGCACTTCATGGATCAATTTATCAACTTGCCGAGTTCAAATGAGCATTTCTAAACCCTTTCTTTTATAATTTATGAATATGGATGCATTACATGGTTTACATCGCACTAATAGAGAAGGATGATATAGGGGGAGAGATTACCCCTCACACAGGAGCTATGTCATGTTTAATATCCTTCAAACTTTTTGCTGATGTCAAATAGGGGGAGAGATAGGCATGAAAAATATGTTGCATCTAATTTGATTTCATATCATCCATATTTTTCACAAAGGATTTGCCATCATCAAAAAGGGGGAGAATGTTAGATATGATTAGTTTTGATGATGTCAAATAATAGAGCAAAAAGTTTGCATAAATTATTTATCTCATATTTTGACTAACTATCATACTTAATATCTTGTGTAGTTTCTTCAGGAAAAGAAAGGAGTTATTATATTGAACTTTGAGTTGTGGAGAATGATTAAGAGGAAGAAGAAGAAGAAGAAGAGAGATTGAGAAAAAGAAGAACTTGCAAGATCAAATAGAAATATCAAGATTCAAGTTCATAGATTTGATGTTAAAAGTTGCTATGTTCAATCAGAAGTTTGAATGGCTCAATTGGAAGCTAAAATGCACAAACTGGAAGTTATATAATCATATATTGAGTCACTCTTCATATAAACATTGAAAATAAGCTTCAGAGGTGATTTTAATAGGCATTTATTGATCAATTGATCGATCATTTACTTATCGATCAATTTATCGATAAAACACATACTCTGTTATGCTCTGTTCTTCATTCAGCTCTGACATAGGTTTGGTATTTCTCTAATATCTCTTAAACAACAAATCTGTTTGAGGTGAAACTTGATTCATACGAACCTAGACTTAGGACACGGTTCATAGACACCAAAATCAACTTCAATCAGTTTCATATGAGTGAGATATGCTGTTCGAAACATTGCAATTGGGTTTAACGCCTTTAATTTGACCTTTGATTATCGTGATGAAGATAACTTTGTAACGACAACGAATTTTGGGGTGGTTCTTGTTGCATTAGAAAGTAGACTCAGAGATTTCTAGGGATAGGTCATTCATAAAATTTGGAGTTGAACTGGAAGATTTATGATCACTCAAAGTTGAGCTTCGTTTTGCTTGAATCAGAATTCAAATTTATTGAAGCAAAGACCAGAAGTTCTACATTGATTGATTAAGCTCTCGAGCAACATGCTACTCAAACATGTTATTGAGTAAAAGCACTTGAAGAAATTAGGAAATGAAAAGCCATTATCAGATGTTACTCGACCCTGATCAAGCAACTACATACTCGATCACTTTATCAAGTTCCTGGTACTATCTCTTCAATTCTTCTCTTTTAGCTTCATATGCATTATTAAGGTTTTATCTATAACCTGTTGGATAAATGGTTTTTGGATAACCTTATGGATAAATGTATTTATCGATCACTTGATCGATAAACAAGGTTAACATTATGGATAAATGAATTATCGATGAGAAGACAGATAAATGGTAAAGTTTCCTACTCATGTTGTATTTTGTTCGATTCACCATTTATCAATCAATTTATCAAACAGTTGTTAATCAGTAACTGTCCTTGCTTGCTTACTGTTTTATCAATAATAGATTCTATTTAAAGTTTCCTGATAGATTCTTTAATCGATCAATGGTTTATCGATCAAATGATCGATCATCACCATCTCACTGCACTTACTTGTTTTAAGTCTTTTTTCGATCACCAGATCGATCATCAATTTATCGATAAAATGATCGATCATCCACTCCACTGAATATTCCGTTTATCTTTAACGTGATTGATCAAACTCTTTCCTGGTATTTCAGAACTAAGTCTCTTTACTATATTTTATCGATCACTTACTCGATCATCATATATTCTGTGACTTCACTGTGATAACATTCTTTAAAACTGTTTTCTAATCATTTTATCTATCAACCATTTATCAATAAGGTATTCGATCAACACACTTGGAAAATATATTTATCTTATACTTTGCTTTATTGATAATCTGATCGATTAAACAGTTTTCAATCATTTGTTTGATCATTGAACCAATTCATTTCACAGCAGCTTTTCATGATGATCTTCAAAATCTTTTATCTCTTTATCTTTAAGCTTTTCTCAGCCTTCATTTGACACTTAACTCTATTAAAAGGATACAAAGGCAAATGTAACTTGAAAAAGATTATTCTTGCATAATTCATTTAGAGCTCACTGTATTCATGTTTCATTATTTATCAATCATTTATTCAATTATTGTTTGATCCATAATTTACTCGATAAATGCTTATATCTGTTTTATCTATCTCTTTGTTAATTAATCGATAATATGATCGATGAAAGAGTTATCAATCAAGACATCGATCAAGTAAGTTCATCTTACTTAATATCTGATAATTGACTCCATGTTTCCAACTTATTGTTTCTAAGATTATCAGATACTTATCACTTGATTTGAGGAAGATTATTTTAGGTAAAAAGCCTCAACGAATTTATGATGTGAAGAATCAACTTTTGTCAAAAGCTTCCAACAGCTAGTTTCAATGGTCATATTCTTCAAGCCAAACGAGAAGAAGATGCTCAATGGTTAAATACCCAACATCATCTATAAATAGAAGAGCATTTAAAACGAGAAAAAAAAAGAGAAGAGTCTGAGCTTACAACATCAGACGCTAAAATATTGAATCAAAATATTCTCATTTAGAGCTCCGAGAGAAAACTCCCTTTCTCTGTACTTCAAAGACTATATAACATATGTATTCGTAAGATAGAGAGGAGAGTTTCCTGGTTGTGCTTAAGGTTCATCGATCACTTCTTTGAGAGAAGAAATGTTCAATCTTTATTATCATTATCAGATTGTATCCTTACAGTGTGTAAGGGGGAGTAGTTACCTCGGTGTGAGGTTGCTGTTGAATAGACTGATTAGTCTAAGGATTGTAAGTGGCGTCATAAGTGCCTGATCAAACTTGTGGTTGTAGTGGTTCTCAAATACCCATGTTAAACTTGAGAAAGGTAGTGGATTGAAAATCTCAGGAGGAGCCTGAGAACTGGACGTAGCTCAGTGAGGACCGAACCAGGATAAATCACAGTTTGCATCTTTTCTTCCCTTACTTCTTTATATTTCCAGCTAAATTATTGTACTACTGTGATTATGCTTATGTCAATTCATTATTTTTATACTCAGAATTTCTTATGAATTTCATTACATTGTGAAAAGGTTTTTGATTTTAATTAACACCCAATTCACCCCCCTCTTGGGTGGTCAGCCATTCTTACAGACACCACACTTGCTTTGTGTGCATTGGAATTGACGGAACTTGTATCGTCTATGGTGAAGCCTCCAAAACTAGAGTTGAAACCTTTACCCTCTAATCTTAAATACTCTTTTCTTGCTGATAATGATAAATTGCCTGTTATTGTTTCTAACACTTTAAGCATTTTAGAAGAGGAGAAGCTAATTTCTATTTTGAGAAAATATATGAGAGCTATAGGGTAGACACTAGCTGATATACCATGGATTAATCCCTCAGTTTGCACACACAGAATCTTACTTGATGAAGGATTTGGGCCTACTAGCCAGCCTCAAAGGAGGTTGAATCCTCTTATACTGGATACAGTGAAGAAAGAGGTGTCTAAATTGCTTAGTGCAGGGATTATTTTTCCTATTTCTAATAGTGAATGGATGAGCCCAGGCCAAGTTGTGCCCAAGAAGAGTGGGATTACTATAGTAAAAAATGTGAGAGATGAGCTAATCCTTCCTAGAGTCCAAACTGCTTGGAGAGTGTGTATAGACTATAGGAAGCTTAATAATGCTACTAGAAAAGACCACTTTTCTTTGCCTTTTATTGATCAAATATTGAAACGAATTTCTGGAAAATCTCATTACTGTTTCTTGGATGGTTTTTTAGGTTACTTTTAAGTACCGATTGCTCCGGAAGACTAAGAGAAAACCACATTCACATGCCCATTTGGTACCTTTGCTTACCGGCGAATGCCACTTGGCTTGTGCAATGCACCAGGACTTTTCAAAGTGTATGATGACAATATTCAGTGACTTACTAGAGCAGAACATGGACATGGATGATTTTATTGTTTGTGGTAGCAATTTTGATGAATGTCTGCTTAGTCTTGAATATGCTTTAGAGAGATGTGTAGAGAAAAAAACTAGTCTTAAATTTTGAAAAGTGTCACTTTATGGTAGATAAGGGGATTGTTTTAGGTCACCTTATCTCTGAAAAAGGGATTGAGGTTGATAGAGCTAAAATAGAGGTTATTTCATCCATTCCCTACCCTACTTGTGTGAAAGACCTAAGGTATTTTCTAGGGCATACTGGGTTTTATAGGCGCTTCATTAAAGATTTTAGTAAAATTGCCCTACCCCTTTCTACTTTGCTTAAAAAAGATTTTGAATTTATGTTCGATGATGCATGTAGAAATACCTTTGACACTTTAAAATCTATGCTCATCACACCTCCTATACTTGTTGCTCCTAATTGGAATTCACACTTTGAATTATCTTGTGATGTATCTAATAGTGCTATAGGTGCTATGCTTGGTCAAAAAGAGGATAAAGCTTCTAGAGTGATTACATATGCTTCAAAGACACTTGATTTGGTTCAAGTGAATTATACTACCACAGAGAAAGAATTATTTGCCATAGTGTTTGCACTTGAAAAATTCAGACAATATCTAATTAACTCTCATATGGTAGTATATACAAATCATACAGCTATGAGGTACTTGTTCAGGAAACCTCAATCTAAACCAAGATTACTGAGATAGGCTCTTTTGCTTCAAGAATTTGATGTGGAGATCAAAGATCATACTAGTGCTGAAAACTCTGTAGCAGACCATCTCAGTAGACTTCCAGTTGACACTAAGGGAGTTGACTCTTCCCTTACTATTATTGATACTTTTTCTGATGCTGCCTTACTTGCCTTGGTTGTACAAGAGCCATGGTATTCTAATATTGTTAATTATTTGGTTTCTAATGTTGTTTCTCTTTCTATGTCTCCATTTCAGGTCAAGAAGCTTAAAAGGGATGCGAGATATTATGTACGGGATGCACCTATTCTTTAGAAGCAATGTAGTGATCAAATTATTCGATGATGTGTCCCCAATAATGAGATTAACTCCATTCTTACTTTTGCTCATTCTTTATCTTGTAGGGGATATTTTAGTTGGAATAGAACTGCTAGGAGGGTATTAGAATGCAGTTTTTATTCATACTTTGTTTAGTCATGCTCATGATTACTGTTAAGCTTATGATAGATATCAAAGATTTAGGAGTTTAGGTAGGAGGCATGAAATGCCTATGAGGCCTATACACTTTTGTGAGATATTTGACATATAAGGCATAGATTTTATGGGACCCTTTTCCCCTTCTTTTGGTTTTTCTTATATCTTACTTGCAATAGATTACGTCTCTAGATAGGTAGAGGCAGTGCCAACTAGGAGAGATGATGCCATTACTATTGCCAAATTCTTATGTTAATTTATTTTTTACAGGTATAGTGTTCCCAGGGCAGTCATCAGTGATCAAGGCACACTTTTTTGTAATAGAGTTATCAAATCACTGTTAGCTAAATATGGCATGACATATAAGCTTGCTTACCATACCACCCATAAACAAATGGATTGGCTGAAGTCTCTAATCAGGAAGTCAAGAAGATTCTTGAGAAGATTGTGAGACCTAATAAGAAAGATTGGAACGAAAGAGTAGAAGAAGCTCTTTGGGCCTATCGTACTGCACATAAGACTCCAATTAGGATGTCACCTTTTCATTTGATCTATAGCAAACCTTGCCATCTTCCTATGGAGGTCCAACACAAGTCTTACTGGGCCATTAATGCATATAATGGCGATTTGGAGTCTTCACTCACTAATAGGAGGATGCAACTGCAAGAGTTGGAAAAGATATGACTTGAGGCTTATGAAAATGCCTTAATCTGCAAAGATAAACTCAAAATGATACATGATAAGAAGATTTTAAGAAAGGTGTTCCATGTGGGTGGGAAGGTCCTCATGTTCAAGGCTTGACTGAAGATTATGCGGGGTAAGTTTGTGACAAGATGGGATGGTCCTTTCACCATTACCAAAGTCTACCCATTTGGCATAGTAGACCTAGTAGATGAAGCAACCGATGCCATTTCCCAAGCCAATGGTCATCTACTCAAGAACTACCATGAGAATCAAAAGCCACCTTAATTACATGGTAGTTCCTTTCCATTTTTCTCCTTTTATTTTACATGAATTGCTGGTGATATTAGCTACTGTTTTGATAGTTAGGAGAAAGTATGGGGGAGAAACCTTTATAGTAGGATTTATAGCTAGTAGTTGTTTTCTGTTTTCTTTTTACTTGGTAGCTAGTCTTTTACCCCCTACTCCAAGTTTGATGCTTTATTATTCCCACATTTGATGTCTACTTTCCATTATCATTTTTTTTACATCATTTCTATCTAATTTTCCTTTTCCCTCTCTCTTCGTGATAGTGATGAGATTGTGCTCAATTTTAAATTGCACTTCACAATGTACCACTTCACATGAAAGTTAGACTAGGATTGTGTGCATACTTATGTTGAGGACAAGGTAAACTCTAAGTGTGGGGGAGAGTGTGATTATGATTATTGCCATGTTTATACTTGTTGCTCATGAGACTGATTTGCATTTCCTTGTTACTGCCCTTGTGCTTTCATTTAACCTTTGTTGCACAATATTTTTAGGATAGTTAAGCAGGTCTAAGCTTGATTGCATTTAATTTAGCTAGTCATGAAATTTTTGCTTAATGCTTGGAGTGGAATATTTGAAATGCAATCTTGCTAGCTTGAGTACATGGTTTGCTCATAAGGATGGTACATTTTGGAATAACCTTGATGTAAGGGTTTTGAGCCTTAATTCCTTTTCTCATATTGTGTGTTCTCTCTTGATTCTAGTCATCCTCTAGAACTTGTCTAGATTCTTTTTCAAGATCATATAAATATTCTAGATTTATGGAAATGAGAGGGGTATTCTTTTCTAAAACCCTCTCAAACCTAAACACTAGCCATATCATTTTAACCTTTGTTAACCCATTTTGGACTAGTCATTTTTATTAATTCCACCATTCTAGGAAATTGTTGTGTATGTGATTTCATTTTGGATTAACAAAGCTTCAAGGGAGATATCATAACTATGCATTTAGGCATAGTTTGTCGTGGCCATCTCATAACTTCGTCGCGACAAAGTCTCTTCAGTATTGAATATGTTCCACTTGGGCACCCTTCGCCGTGGCGATGACCCAACTTTGCTGCAGTAAAGTCAAGATCTATATTAAAAAAAAAGAGAAGAAGATGGGAAAAAAAAAGACCAAAAGTTATAGAGAAAAGGGAAATGAAAAGGAAAAAAAATATATGTATTAAAAATTAAAAAATTGCTTTGGTATATGAAGTGGTCTTATCAGTGATTGTTTTGAATTGTCATTGTCTCATTTCACGTGCATAACCTCTACCTATTGCACTATCCATTCCATTTGGCCATTTTCTAACATTACAACCCTACGAAGTCCCCTTGATCATGGATCCATAGTATACTAGTGGTGGAGATAATAGAATCTTTACAAGTCCATGGTAGGAGCTAGATTAGGAGGATAAGAGTGAAATAACCTATGCTATTTGTGAGATGAGTGAAACACTTTAACCGTTGTGAGCCCTTTATGTTCTTGATTGAGCACAAATTGTCTATATTATTTGATGATATTTTCAGGGTTTTTGTTACATTTCTTGGCTCAGTTTGATGATAGTTGTGCTTAATTGAGATTGAGAGTCTTTGTTTTGAGTTAATGTTGTTTGAGGGTAAAATTCTCATATTTATTTATTAATTGCATTCAATTGATTTTTGGGACAATTGATACCTTAAACCATTGCTTTTCATTTTAGGACACTTAAGAAGTAGAGCCAAGAGTAAAGACCAAGAAAGTGCAACACACAAGTTTAATAGCATCAAAACTCTTGACTTTGCCATGGCCAGCCTTCGCTGCGGCGAAGCCAGAATTATCACCAGAAGACCTCTTGGGAAAGGCTCGTCATGGATAGAAAACCTTCCACAGTACTTAGTCCAAAGATGCTTCCACAGGCTTCATGCTTTGACACACCATGGACAGGGATTACAGATGGAGATATGGATCTCCTCCTGTCTAGCCATAAAATTTTAGAAGCGAGTTAATTAATAAACCTTTGATTTCAAAATTAACTTCAAAATTTGGACATACAGCAGTAAATGGATCAAACTTGACATTAGAAGTTGTGGCTTCCCTAATTGTTCTTTGTCTAGGGCCACCATTGTTTTCTCCCACTCTCTTATGTTCCCTATTTCCTCTATTACCACAGTTTCTCAGCTGGTTGGCATTAGGGTTAGGATTAGATGGGTGAGGTGGTATATCAGCCGTAATCTCTTCTTCAATAGGCTCACTGTCGCTACTAGATAGGCTAGATTCCACAAAAATATTTTCTTGCTCAACCACTACTTCACTTGTCCCTTCAACTCTCTTTTCTCTTCTTATCTCTCTTAATATCCTTTCAATTTGGGGATTAAAGGGCACAAGTTTGGTCTTTCATGGCATGCAAGAGAAAATTCAACAAGAGAGTAAACAAAATTGACTTGTATACACAAAGTCAAATAAAAGTATGAAATGTGAAGGATACAAGTGTATGGGTGAGTATGAGTATGTATGCACAGATAGAACGGTAAACAAGTTAAGTTTTCATCAAAACTATCCAGAAGAAGTTCACCGCGGTGAAAGCAGAAGTATTCTGCAGCAAAACCATCCCGAGGTTGAAAGTGGTTTGTAGAATACAGGTTTATCGTGGTGAAACCATAAGTTGGCTATAGCGAAAGTGTCCTAGGAGGGATCCTTAAAGATTTCTACAAGTTGGCTATGGCAAAACAGAGAGTTGGCTACAATAAAAGTCCATAGACAGCAGGAACAAGGTTCTAAACTATGTAAATGTAAAATGCAAAGTATGAAAAGTGAAGAAAATCAGTATCTTTGTTTGTATTTCTAAAAATTTTGATACTGTACAAAATGAAAACTTATACTGTGGACAAGTATGAACCTAAACTAACTAGAATGCAATCTAAAAAAAAGCTCTTAACCTCAATTAGCAGCAAAAAAAACATAGTCTAACCTAGATAACCAATTTCTTGGCTCCCTGGTAACAGTGCCATTTGATTCGCAACCTTTTCGTAACGCTTGGAGGTTAAATAAAAATTTTATCCGAGGATAGCATTATACGATGCAACCCTGAGTTGTTTCACTCAATTAAAGCCTAAAATGAATGGTCTTAAGCTAACTTATATGCCATACAATGCAAACTAATCAGAAAAAAAAGGGGTTTTGATTTTTGAAAACATTAATTGAACTAAATTGAATTATAAAATTATTTTTGGATTTTAGGGATATAAAAAACATAATGATGAAAAACAGGTGATTAAACAGTGATAGAATCCTCTTGAAAGTGAGCTCTGGCTGTCATAGTTCAAAACTGATTGTTGTGGGATTAGAAATCACTAAATTTCAAAATAATAAACCTTAAAGTACTCTTTAAGTCTAGGATCTTAGTCAATGGGACTCCATTTCTTAAGATCTTGTGAAGTGCTATTAGTGTATGTAGAAGGATTAGCTAATGCAAGAGGTCAAATGCAATCCAGAATCAACTCAATATCAAACACAACTATGCAAGAGTAGGGAGTATCAAGAAGATCACAAGTAGATATATATGAAACTACATATATTTAAGCTCAAAGTGCTACATAAACCAATCCACTACACATAATGAATATCCAAATCTGATTACAACTATAATCAAGTAGCTCAACTCCAGATTACAAATCTTAGATCAGGAATTTTTAAATTCATAGTTGAACTATGGATTAAACTACTCCCCTTCTTAGCTCATTGAACTCCAACCATTGCTACACCTTTAAGAGGAGAAGAAACGCCTAGCTACGTATAGCACTCTGAAGCTTCACAACTAGGAATGAATCTGGGTTACCCATGGTGGAGGTTTGACAGTGGAAGTGGAAGAAATTAGGGTTAGATGAGAGAAAGATGAGAGAGGATGAAAATGAAGGTTGTGCTGGGTATGTATGATGTCACTTACCCTAAAATAGGGTTTCTAAACTGGTAGCGAGGTGTACTGGGTTGGTTTGCACGAATGGGTAGGTGAAGTTGTTGAAAATAGTTCAAGTCTGACTTGTTGATTTGAAGAGTTTGCCACAGTGAAAGAATAACTTCACCACGGCGAACTATTCTCGAGAGGTATAATGAAGAAATACTTTCTGGCTTCTCAGACTTTATCGATGAGGAAGGAGATCCACTCAGCTAAGCAAGATTATGACAAGTCACTATAAAACTACTGGAACCGATTTCAAGATCTACTTTTGAGATGCCCACACCATCAAATTCTAAATGAATAACTGGTGCAGTACTTTTACAATGGGTTAAAAAAACCAAGAGAAAGGTATGCTAGATGCTGCATAACGAGGATCTCTGATTGACTTAACTGCTGAGGAGGCTTGGAATCTAATCAAGAAAATGGCTCTGAATCATCAGCAATATAGTGTCAGAGATACTAGAGGGGTGTATGAGTTGGGGGCTTCCACAATTCACAATAGAAGAATGGACACTTTGGAGTTAAAGGTCGATTCTCTAAAAGCAAAGTGACCTCTCAACTATCCCTCATCACTATAGAATTGAAGAATATGAGTGTGCATTGACTACCACTCCTTATGGATCTTACTACCCCTAGTTGTGAGACTTGTGGTTCAATGATGCATATTTCTAGTATCTGTCCAAACCAGTATGAAAAGGTATTTGCAGTCTACCAGGGTCATCTAAATCAGAAGTGGGACCCTTATTCTAATACGTGCAACGAGGGATAGAAACTAACTCCTTGACTTGGTTGGAGAAACGAAGAGAGTAGACCTCCGAATATATTTCAAAAAGCTAGAGGAGCTGGTCTGTCTTCTAACCAATTCTAAAACCAACAGCAAGCCTTAACCGTTCCACCAAAGAAAGATGCAAATACATAACATGATAGCATTGATGAAAGAAGAAAGGACCTCTAATGACAACCAGTTCAATTCCTTAGCTCCTTTGATTCAACTAGACTCCTCTAAGAATGATGCCCGATTCAGTGCTGTAGAGAAAAGGATAGGGCAATAGGTGTCACACCTTCATTTTAAACCCCACTATACATCATTTGGAACCATTCAGAAGTGTTACACTATACTTAGAGTAGGTAAAAACCAAGATTGAAAATTTTTTATTTCGGTTACTATTCATGTAATCCTTAAAAATCGGGTCAACTTTGAAAAATCATAACTAAATGTGGAAAAATTGAAACAGAGTGGTTCCAAATCTCACGCAAAGCTTATGAAAATTTCTACATAGGAAAAATAATCATGGATACCATTTCCTCACGGAACAGTGCCAGTTTCCACGAAAATATGTACTGTTCATTTGGTAAATTCTGGAATTCCAGTATTTTTGCCCAATTTTGGAAGGGCATAACTCTTTCCAAAAAATTCCAAATTTAATGATCTACCACTTGATTTAATGCTAACAATGTGTCCTATAAGTCTACAAAATTTCAAGTCCAGATTTGAACGTTTGCTATTTATTTCATGAGTCCCAAATTTAGCCATTTCTAGGGAGTGTTTATCCCCTAACTACACTTGTTTTGGTTCTTTCTTAACCTTTTACCCATCCTTAATCATTTGGGACTCAACACATGCTTGAACATACATTCTACTACACTTTCACATATTTAAACATAGGCATACATGCTTGGCTCCTATTAGGAGCTATTATCCAACAAACATTTCATAATTTGTAACATTACATAACAAGTTCCAAAAGTCATTCTAATGTATAGTAAATATTCATTTGGCCTTCGGAACTACTTCCTTGCCCTTGCCCTAGCTTGAACTCCCTCCTAGGTGGTGTTAAACATAGGAGTGAGATTTCAAAGAAATCCCAGTAGCAAGGAATCACAATTATCATGCATTTATGCAAACATTATGTGCAATGCTCTTGTGCATTTATCTTACTTATGTGTTCATGTTTTTATGCCATGGAAAGTAAGCTATCATACACATATTCAGCGAACATAATGCCAAGGCAACATAATTCAAACATTGCAATCAACATTTGCAATAAAGCTTAGTCACATCATGGCATACATTGGACACATACACATTAACACATCAATGTAAGCAAGAAAGCAATCAAAATGTAATTCAATGCTACCTTTTGACACTTGGTTCTTGATTTCCTTTGAGTTCAAGATGTTCTCTTGATGATTTGGCAAGGTACCTATCAAACCAACACCAATGCCAATCATTCAACAATTATCCAGACATATTACACATTACTTAAACATTAAACCCCCTTTCTTTGGATTTTTGGCCTAATTATTTTCCCTTTGATTCAAGTAACCTCTTAGGCCATTCCTACATGATTTTTCATGTAGAATTCAAATACCAACTCAGATTTTACAAAGTCTAATCCCTTTCTTAAGTTCTGGTCAAAACAGAAATGAATTTTTCTACAAGGGAAGATGTCAAAATTTCCAACTTTATTTTTAATGCTTCCAAATTCAATTCCTCCACATATCCCTACACAAAAACACCCAAGGAATTCAATGGAAGCATCAAAACCATCAAAATCCAATCATAAGTTCATGAATTCATGATGGCCGAACACCTCCCCTTAGGTTCATAAATTTCCACATTTGATTCCAATGAATTTAAACATACTTTCATAGCATAATCCTACAAAAAATCACATTTTAAATCTATTGGAACCATTAAAACTCATTGAAACAATTCCTACCCTTGAGTTCTTGAGTTGGCCGAACTGAATAGTCATAGATCCTAGGGTAATTTCTTCCATAAACCTATTCGAAACAGCACTAAACACAACAATACAAGCTCATAACTCAAATTACTATCCTCTCCTAGAACTTCCAGCAAAACAGAAATGAAACAGCACTTCTCCCTCCATTTTAGTCATGATTTGGCCATTGAACATGCATCAAATTAAAGCCTAAACATACCTTAAGGAGTCTTGGATTGAAGCTTGATGATTAGCCTTGGATTGGAAGGGGTTTGAAGGGTGTTTGGAAGCCAAGAAAAATTTGTGCAGAACCTCCCCTATTTTTCCAGATTTTTGCACGATTTTTGGGGGAATTATGGGGGTATTTATAGACCTCATTTGCTGCCCAAAAACCTGCCCTTGGGTAGCTGTTTCTGCCCCAAAATTAAGTGAATAAGTCGGAGGGGGCAATCCTAGCTACACATGCTTTGACTCAATTTTCAAGAGAGTTGATCCAATGGTTGAAAATTTGCCCAGCACACAAGCCAATTGTTCTGGTCATGATGGGCACAAATTTGGGCCTTTTTGGATTCTAAATAAATGGTAAAAACTGATTAGGAAGCTATGGAATTGGTTAGGGTAATTTTAAAAATCATTTGGTTACACAACACCCAATTTCTTGCCCCCTATTAGGAAAAATAACTAAGGGCTTCAAAAATTTCATTTCTTTTCATGATAAATCCCTATTTATTCCAAAAGTGTGATCTAGAAGTTTTGGGAATTTTTCAAGACCTCTAGGTATTTATTTCACATTTTCTCTGAAATTGGGTCTTTACCAATAGAAATTCAGAAGTAAATTCCCAATTCATTGTTTCCTGCATTTCCAATGCTTGGAAACAATTTTATAAATTCATATATATTCCTAGGGAGTGTATCCATTTTTTTCTTGAATTTTGGAGTCCTTAGGTAATTAAAATAATTATATCACTTTAATTCCCCTTTATTTTTTCCTATTTTCCCACAAATAATTAATTTTTTTGTGAATTTTCACCAAAATTTATTTTGGGCCATTCTCACTCCCAAAACATCATATGTGACTCAAAAACCCCTAATTCCACCTTTTTCTATTTTTAGGAAATTTTTGAGAACTTTTCTCAAAATTACCGTTTTGCCCCTAGGGACCCGATAAAGTCGGTTTCGTGCCATTTTGGGTTTCCATGCTTTACTCATACCTTATCCTTATCAATCATGTCTCATTTCTCACATTCCCATTACTAAGGTTTCAAATTTTGGGATGTTACAATAAGAGATAAAGGCTGAGAACATCAATTCTTATGTTACTCAGTTATCCAACAACATGAGTGAGCAACAAGCCAGGAGTAGTGGCACTATCCCCTCAAACACTATTATAAACCCTAAGGGTTTGAATGCTATCACTCTTTGAAGTGGGAAGCAAGTGAAACTTAGTGATGAGGAGGAAGAAGTAGTTGATGAGGAGACTAAGTGTGATAAGCTGCCACTATCATCTACAAGGGTCAAGAATTTAGGGATTCTAAGGAGATGAGACTATTTCAGAAGGAGTCCACCACAAAGCATGATAGCAAGGAGAATAAAAAGAAATCTGAATCAAGTACTCATAGAGCCTTAAGCAATAAGGGTAAGGAGGTAAATATCAATGAACTCCTTTTTCCTCATTCCTACATGAAAAATGTGAAAATGGCTAATGAAAGGTAAGATAATGAGTTGCTTAAAACTTTTAGGAAAGTCAAAGTGAATATACCCTTACTTGACCTGATTAAAAAGATTCTCAAGTATGCCAAGGTTTTAAAAGAGTTATGCACACAAAAGAGGAAATTTAAACATAATGAAAGAGTTAGTTACTCTCTAATATGTCTGCTTATTTAAACCTTAAATTCCTATAAAATGCCAAGACCCTAGATCCTCCACTATCCCTTACACTATAGGAAAAGTCACTATAGGGGGAGCCTTGTTAGATCTAGGGGCAGCCATTAATGTCAGGCCTAAGTCCATTTACACTTCATTAGGAGTCAAGACTCTTAAGTCTACTACTGTTGTACTCTAACTAGCTGATAGGACTATTAGGTATCCTAAGGGTATCAATTTTGGTCCAAGTTAAGGACTTGGTTTTTCCTACTGATTTCTTTATGGTTAACATGTCTTCTAAACTTATAAATGACACTACACTGATCCTTAGTTGACCTTTCTTAAGGACTGCTAACACTATGATTAGCATGAAAGAAGGCACTATCACAATGGAAGTAGGTGATCACAAAGTTTGTTTTGACATGTATGAAGTAATGAAACATCGTTATGAGGACTATTTAATTTTGGGCATTAACATGATTGATATTGCTGTTGAGGATGCATGATCTAATTTAAATTGCAAAATGATTCCTTTTTCTCTGAACTTTACTTAACTAATTCTGCTGATGAGGATAAATCTGTTTCTTCCTTTTCATCTCTTTATTCTTTTCCTTCTACTTGTTCACGTGGTGGTGACATGACATGCCTTGATTGTACAGTAGTTGATTGCATGCTTTCCATCCCATATTCATTTTCTATGTCATCTACTGATTCATATATGGATTCTATTTCTTCTATTATTAGTGATGATTCTTTGGGAGAAAGATTTTTTGCTAATGTTTCAGGTTGTTCTAGCATTATGGAAGCTGATGCTGTAGTGGCAATTGATGGAATTGATTCCACACAACCAAAGTATCTAATTGAAGACAACAAAGATGATCCACTTTTAGCTATTCCACTTGCTCATTTGATGTGAAGACAACTCGAATCTAAGGATTATTCTTAATCTCTTACGTCTCCTGATTTATCTACTTTTAATTCTTTTGATACCATGAGTTATTTGCATGATGTGTTGTCTAGTGATGATTCAAGTATACAGAAGAATCTCTCTAAGGCAGTTACTGCTATAGATCAACTTGAAGTTAGTTCAACGCTTAGAGTAAAAAGAGATTATAAAGCTGACCACATAGGACTAGAACTGTCATTGGTTGAGGGATACGGGAGTAATCTGTTCTCTCTTGAACTTCATAAATCGATCCCTTCTGTTGTGTAACCACTTAAGCTTGATGTAAAACCACTATCCCTACTTTAAAGTATGCTTTTATTGAGTCTAATGAGTAATTACCTGTTATTATTGCTAACTCATTGTCTGAGGGTAAGGAAGAGAGACTCTTAGCTGTTTTGAGAGAGCATAAGAGGGCTATAGGGCAGACTGATAAGTCTCATTATTTGCATACATTTCTAGCCCTAAACTCATGCTTTTGCCATCTATATTTGCGTACTTTGGGCATAATTAGCTTCCTTTGTGCATAAGAGTTGGTGAGAGGAATTGTGAGGTTTTGCAAGTGTTTTTACATGTTTGTATATGATCTTATATGTGTGTACTTTTGATCCCTGCTTTGGTGTGAATTTCAAGGAGTTTCAGTTCTGTTTGAGGCGCCACGGTGGATTTCCAAGGGGACTCTCAGTAAAAGAGCCACAGTGGATGGACAGAGGTGCCACGGTGGATTGGTATTTACATGAAGCTCAGGATCACTAATCAAAAAGGCACCGTACAGGCCAGGCGCCGCGGTGGATGACGAAAAATTCTAGATTTAAATGCAGAGTCGCGCGTTTCAACCGGGAGACCAGATTCCAGTTCCTCATTCATCTCCAGACGCGATTTTCTTGTTCTCTCCGCCTTCTCTCAATTCCTTCTTCCATTTTCGTCCAAATTCATCAATTTCCACCGATCAACCATGAATCTTTCATCAATTCTTGCTATTTCTACCCTAATCCAGAGTATGAGTAGCTGAATTTCCAAGTTTTCCTAGCAATGAAGCTTACCTGAGTTTATAAAGTTGAACAGGGAGTCATTTCAGATCTATTTTCCACTTTCTATTATAAGGTTCATTTGTTTCAGTTGAACAATTGTGATTAGAATGAAGGTTGGATGGTTAGATTTATGTTTCTTGGAATTTAGATTTGATTGAACATTCAGATGTGAGTTGTGTCCTTTAATTCAGTTGAATAGAGGATTCTCTGTTGATTTTTAAATCTAATTCGTTTTTACTTGGATTGTTGTTCTGTAAATCTGAATTTTGGTTGAATAAATTGATGATTCACAGTTGTGATCATTCTTAGAGAATTGCAACTCGCTTCTCAAGTGTTCTTGTCAATTGATTTTCCTTCTCACAGACCAAGGCAATGAATCTAGTAAGATAATTATTTCTGATCTATGTTAAGAGAGATTTGAGCAGTAGCTGAATCTATCCATTTAATTGACATTAAGAGACTCCAAATTATAAGATTGAACAAGGAAGGTTGGATAAATTGCTAGGGGAACTACTATCTCTTATCTAAATCTTCTTTTGCATTTTATCTTTCATTAGATTTGTTTCTTGTTTCAATTTCTGTTTTCTGAAACTCAAGCTTTCATCTTGGTAATTTGATAATTAAAAGTGAATTGTTAAGAATTGAAATACAACTTAAGGCTCCTTGAGAAGAATGACCTAGGTAGTGCCTCACTTGCTGCATTTCCCTAGTAAAACTTTGATTACCTAGCAACAAGGTTTATCAAATTGGTGCTGTTGCCGGGGAGCCTTACTTGTTGAGGTTTTCAGCAATTCGCTGGTTTGCCAAGAAAAAAAAAATTTGAAAACCTAAAACTTCATAAAAAGTAGCTTTAGTGTTTTTGAGTTATGTTTGTATTTTCACTCTTGTGCTTTGTTGTTGAGTTGTTTCCCTTATTGCTGTGTTCCAAATTCATTCCATAGGTTGTCAAGGAGTTAACACAATTTGGTCAGCTGTGAATTGTTTGAATCCATGCTATAGCAACCTCTTTTTCCTTTTAATTGTTCTTCCACTAAATCTAATGATGATTGATTGTTTTTATGCTTTTGAGATCTTTTTCTTGTTGAAAAATTAATACCATTGTGTTAAGGGTTCAATTTGCAGGAGTCAAGGTGGGAATAGTGTCAGAAGCTGCTACAGAATTCGTCCATCTGGTTTATCAGTATCAGGCGCTGCGGCAGATATCACCAGGCGCCGCAGCGCCTTTTACAGTATCAATTCTGCAACAAGCGCCGCGGCGGATTTCACCAGAGGCCGCAATGCCTGTCCAATTTCAACTCGGCACTTGTCTCTGTAATAGAGGCCGCAGCGAATCTGAGAAAGTGCCCTGGCAGATTTCTCCTGATTCTCTCTTAACTTTTTGTCTTCTCTCTGATTTCTTTCTTTTGTCTAATTGCTTTTTCACATTTATTTTATTAGTCTATGCTCTTGTTCTTTAGTTGCATGTCCCAGGATAAGGCTCTCTTACCTTTTGATTGGGAAATCAATAGAACTCTTAGGCAAATCAAGAAAACCAAACAAATAGCTGAGTCTAGTAAGCAACCTATAGTGAGTGACTCTCTTCCTCAAGTTGAATCTTCTTCTTCCTTAGAATCTGAACCTACTTTAGGAGGGTTTATAGACAATCATTTTGTGACGGAGCAAAATAATAACAATGCTCAAACTGAGAGAGGTGATGCTACAAATAGACCTCAAAATGAAAGGCAAGCTGAAAATGTTATTCATAATGCTAATCTTCAATTGAATAGAGATGAGGAGAATAGGAGTATTAGGGAAATTGATAACTCAAGTGTGAACTGTGATCTATGTGGTTTTTATAACTTTGAAGCTGAATTTGAACTCAAAGGTACCCTGATTAATACCTTACCAAGATTTCTTGGTCTTGCAGGGGATGATCCATATAGACACCTTCAAAACATGCATGCGGTTTGTTCCTCTATGAAGCCCCATGGTGCCCAATTGGAAGATGTGCTAAGGAGAGCTTTCCACTTCACATTAGAAGGAAATGCCAAAGAATGGTTGCAAAGTCTACCTCAACACTTCTCAACACTTACATGGGAACAACTAAAGAAGGCCTTTTTAGAGAAATACTTTCCTGCATCAAGGACATCTAAATTGAGAAAGGCTATCTATGGAGTTCAACAAGATAGTAGAGAAACCTTGTATGAGTATTGGACAAGATTTCTAGCCATGCTTTCTAAATGTCCAAATCATCAAATCAGCAAGTCTAATCTAGTCCAATATTTCCATTAAAGCCAATCTCTTCGCTTTCTGGGGACAAAATTATTTTTAAAACCTGTGATAATTCCTCAAGTATCTTTTCCCATTTTCTTTCAATTATCTGCGGCCTCCCTATACTTTAAATAATTCATATTCAATAATATTCCAAATCAATCAAAACCCCAGGAATTTCACAAATTCCTTCCAGGGGCATTTTCGTCATTTTTAGCCTCATACAGGCCTCTGAACCTTATTCCCAGATTTCTGAAATTTTTCTGAAGTGGTCAAGCCTTAACCTACCATTTCCCATTTTCAGGGAATTTCTAGGATTTTCAGGCATAATTTCCATTTTTACTCCTACCAGCCCGAAATTTTACAAAATTACAATTTGGCTCCTGGTTTGGCTTAACCTCAAAATTCACCTCATTAAGGCCTCTAACATAACCTTTGGCCTACATTTATCTCTATTTCTCAGTCTTGGACCCTGAGACTTCTTACGAGTCTCTAACTTCCTCTTTTCTCAGTCTCAAAAACCTTTCTTTTTACGATTTAATCCCTAGGAATCTCTCTATCCCTTCTGTTGGAAATTGTGCCCTAGGGGCCAATCACTGTGTTATGAACATTGTTGATTTATGAATTTATTAATTATGTTATCATATTATTTGCATGTTTACTGTGATGGCTATCCTTGGATAACTCATGATTTATCCTAAATGTCCCTAGTCGGTCATCTATGTGGGAGCAGAGATGAAATAAGACCAGTATGACTTTAAAGATATATAGAGATATAAATTAAAGTCATAGGCACATGTAAGAGTACAAGGTGTTGGACCGACCCGCTATGAGAGAGTTGCATGGGTTAAGTCATAAGCTTCTCTCATATACAAACCATGTCACTGTGCCCTTTGACCTGAGATCATCATGGATTCCTACATGAGAAAAGCTCAGCTTTGACCTAGTCAAAAGTCACTTTTGACCGAGTGATCATAAAGACTATGTTCAGGCTTAGTGGTTTTTCATGCAAAGGAATGTGAATGGTCAAGATGGAATTTGTCCCTCACATTCGTAGAGAGATATTACTGGGCCCCTCGATGAGTGAGTCTTAGAAATGTATGGCCATACTATAATGGAAAGGTAGTTCCGTTTCTATACTCAGACTACTCAAGGATCGAGAAAGTAACGGTCATGAATAGGAGGATGACATTCTGCATGCCTCATCCATGACCAAAATGTCGTGTGACAAAAGGGACGTGATATGGTTGTATGAAAGGTTACATCGTTCAACGATCCTCATATGATTTGGGTAGTCGTGATGTCTTGCTAGAGACCGCTTACAACTTATGAGTCATTATAGTTAATGGCCCACTACTAACTTCATATGGGCCTACAGGGTCGCACACAAAATAGCCCAACACGAGTTATGATGTCCAGATTCATTGAATCTAAGATATGTCCAGATTGAATGAATAATATAGGGTGGACGTGTATATATATATAAATTCGTATATATATATACATATTATATAAATATAAGAGATATTAATTGTTAGATTTAATTTATAAGGATAAATTAGATCTATATAAATTAATTCCGTCATATCTTTATTTTGAATTAAATAAATAGGTGAATTAAATCTGTGAGACGGATTTAATATAAAACATATTTATTTAATTGTTCTCTTATCTGATTAGGCAATATTTGATATTGTATTAATTTCGGAATTAATTTAGAATTAATTTTGAAATTAAATATTATTCATAATACCTATAGCATCCTATATATTTGATATTAGGAGCTAGGGTTCTGGGGGTGAGAGTGAAAGCACTTGCAGATAAGAGACGGCCAAAAATAGAGAAGGGAGGACGGATTCTTCGAAAAACCCTAGACGGACAAAGGCGCTAGCACGTCGTTCGTGGTTGGAAAGCTGTTCGTGTGGATACCGGTAGAGGAAGCCGACTAGAGTTGTCGACTTCAAGCTATAAAAGAGGCGAGCAAAGGCATCCTGAACGGCAGAATCCCCAAAAATGCTTCTTACTACTTGACTTAAACACAATCGGTAGATCCGAGCAAGGGATTGAAAATTTTAAAATTTATCTTCCGTTGCGCGTCTATCAATTCCCTTCACCTTTAGGGAACCTCCAGGACCTCTATCAAAAGGGGTTAGGTAGCCCGCCCAATCCAGGCTAATTCTGGTATTTTTAGGCCCAAAATTCGGGATGTTACACAAACTTTTCATACCATGGTCATCAATGTTATGTGATGGAAAAGAAGCACATAACCATATCAAATACTCATTCAATCTTGCATTTAGCCAAGGCATATAATGCAAGCAACTTATGACATAAAATCACATATTGCTCAACCACATCATGGCACACAAACACATAATAAACAACCAATGCAAGTTAACATAAGATTGTAAGTTTTTCCTACCTCTACTCCAAGCTTATCTGTTGATCTCTTCCTCTTGAACTTGGAGCCTCCTTGATCATTGCACATTCCCTATCAATCACACCATAGGGGCATTCCACATTACAACTTAAACAATCACATGAACTTAACTTACTTCCTTGATTATAACATAATCCCCTAACTTTTGAGCTTTAATTCCAATCTTTCTAAAATTAATTTCACATGGTATTTTTTTTCATAATTTTGCATGTAGAACTCATTTCTAAACTCAAAAAAAAAAATTAAAAATCCAACTCCTTCCTTAAAAACTTATAAGGCCTGAGACATAGGATTTAGGGTTCCAAAATTTTTATTTTTAATTTTAATGCTTCCAAGGTTGCTTTCTTACCATAGTCCCACCCAATTTTTTATTCTAAACACATTAGAAGTAGTAAAATCATTAAAATCAAACTATAACCTCTTGTACTGTTTAAGGCTGAAACAACTCATAAAAGGGGAAGTTGGATTTCACTGAATTTCATCACAAAACCACTTGATTCAAGCTTGTTTCTACGTCTTAAGCATTAATCTAACTTGAGATGACATATCCCTTAATGGACTAGAACTAGATAGCATGTTCTCTTAGATTTTAATCCTTCAAAAAAGCAAATAAATTTATACACAAGCTCAACAACAATCAAGGTAGTAGAAACTAGATTAAAAACCATAAACATACCTTGATTTGGAGCTTAAACTTGCGTAGAGTCACTTAGTCTTTCTTCTCTCCTTCTTTTTTTTCTTTGTAAAATTTATTTTGCAAGAGTTTCCTCATGATTTCCATAAGCTTGGACAAAAATGAGGGGAGGGAATGGGTATTTATAGAATTCATAAACAAATCCTAGCCATTGATCTTGAAATTATAAGATTGAATCTTAGCCATTCATCTTGCCTCTTAATCTTGTGATGACATATGTCCTTATGACATTATGCTTACATCATCTTGATGACATCATGCTTACATAAATATTGTAATTTAATCTTTTCCAATTATACCCTTACATAAATAACAAAAATTCCTCCCTATCCCAGATCAATCTTGGCACTAAAAATATTTTAAAAATGGGTAGTGAATTGTCCAAAAATAATTTCTTAGTTATCTCTACAAATACCCCATAAAATTATACTAATTGGGTAATTCATCAGTTTTGGACAATACCACTCTGTGAAAACTGCACAGCTATGACACCACCTTAGAAAATCATAGAAGAGAATATTCAACTCCATTGATATGTTAGACAAACCTACTTAATCCTACAGTAGAGATTTCATTGTACCAGGTAGACAGAGCACTGTCTATAACATACTCGTATAGTGTTTTGCTTTCTCTACTGTCTATAAATATCTTCTGGTGACTCAACTGATGACTCAGGGGTGTCATAATGGTGTCATTAATATGTTTGCTAACTCAACACACAGACTCAATGCTGTAATAAATGCATCCTTATCTCTTTTGTCCTTTTGTCTAAAAATATTTGATCGGAGCATTTTATTCAAACAAAAAAATTTAAAAATTTATCTAAAAATACCATGAAATTCCTTAAATTCTAGAGAAAATTTGTGAATTTTCTTAGGCTATAACTCAATCCATGAGTATTTATTTCTGATTTGCCTATAAAACGCCCTTTTTCAGCATAACTAGGCTTTAAATATTTCATTTTTTTAAAGCCGTTTTGCTAGGCCTTTGGAGATAAGACTAATTTTATAATTTTTTTCCCAATCTTTTAACTCTTGAATCCCCATTTTTGCTCATTTTTCTGAGACCTTTCTGTGGCTCAAATAATTAAATCAATCTATACACCTCAAAATGTGCCAAAATTTTTAAAATTTAATTAAAGCTAACTTAAGGGTATTTTTATCATTTTTAACCTCAAATAAGTCTCAAAATCTTATTTTCCATTTTATGGAAATGTTTTGGAATTTTCCAGGCTTATTTTGTAAGGGATAATGACAAATAAAGAAGTTGGAAATTTGCAAATCTCAAATAAAAAATGTCAACAAAAATTTGTTGTCATTTGCAAATTCTGAATCATCAATACCAAATTAAGTTGTGTTACTAAATCTAATTTGGAATTTGCAATTTTCAGCTTCTTTTTCTGTCATTCTCCCTATTTTCTAGTATTTCAGCCCGAAACCTTTCGACTTTATAAGTTAGTCCCTACTAAGACTTAACCTCAAGAATCATTCCTTTAAGGCCTCTAGCACAACTTTTGACCCTCATTCATCCCCATTTTTCATTCCTACAACTTGAGACTTCATCGGAGTCTCTAACTTTATTCACATTTTAGTTCCCAGAACTTTCTCAATTTGCAGTCACTATCCCTAAAAATCCTATTACTTTTCTTTCGCATTTCTAGGACTCCTGCTGGCTGGGATCTAGTAGCATGCCTATCTTAAGCTATTTTTGATACTTGTAGGCTAAAAATTTAGGATGTTACTCAACTGACAAGAGTCCTAGAAGTACCCTAAAAAGATAAGAAGGATTCTTGGGAACTAAGTAAAGTTTTCTAAGATGGAGGGAGAAGAAAGTTAAAGAATGTGTGACGTCTTGGGGGGCTGCATAAGAGAAATGAGGATAAATATAGGCCAAAATTAATACTAGAAACATTAAAGGGATGATTCTTCAGGATAAACCCTAACGGGGACCTATTTGTAATTTTGAAAGGTTTCAGGCCGCAAAGGTGCCAATGGAAAATATGCCCAAAAATTGTAAAAAAATTTTAAAAACTTCTTAGAAAATGGGAAATGAGGTTCTAAAGCTCGTATGAGATTAAAAATGATAAAATACCTCTGGAACAAATAATAAAATTATGAGGGTTTTGGCTAATTATGGGTTATTAGCTGAAATTAAATTATTTAAAATATCAAGAGGCCTCATAGGATTGGGAAAAAAAGAGAAATAAATAGTTAAAGAGTTGTTGTAAGTTTTAAAATGATTTTGACCCTGTAATGTGTAGAGTTTGGCTTTAATAGAATTTAAAGCCTATTTATATACTATCAGGGGAAAGTCAAAATAAACTTCTTACAAATAAAGGTTTAGCTTGAGGAAAATCAACAAAATTCATGTGATAAAAAGAAGTTAGTTATACCCAAATACAGATTCTTGGAGTCATGGACTAATAGAAAGAATTTGATTAAGTTTACTCCGACATAAAATTATTAAATGTTTAATGAAGAGACAAAGAGAAAAGCATCTCCCCTGTCTCTCTATGTACATATATATATATATATATATAATGCTATGTGAAGTTATTTATGATGAAAAGGGTACTAGAACATGTTCTAGTATTACCAGGTAACTCTAGACCCAAGAAAACACCCGATACAAAGTAAAAGTATAAAATAGGTGGAAGAATAGTTAAGGGTGAGATGGAGCACGAATTTCTCGCTACTTTTCTCCTTATTTTAATACAAATTTGATGAGAAGACAAGGTTAGAATTATATAATTTGTCTAAGGGTATAATTAGAAGAAGTTAAATTATAATACAATATTGTTTTATAATCACATGTGTATTAGGTGGCATAACATGTGGCAAGAGATCAAGTGGCATGACAAGGGATTTGAACACATGGCTAGAGGCTTAAATGGATGGCAAGAAATCAAGCCACAGGACCATTGTAATTTCAAGCAACTTCAAGGACAAAATAGGATATCGAAGCCAAAAATTTGTCTATAAATACCTTCTAATTCAAATCAATTTTGAAAAAATTAGGGAAAATTGGGAAGAAAGGTTTTGTTCTTGAATTTGAGAAAGGGAAGAAGAAATGGAACAAGAAGACCAAGAACCCTCAAGCAATCATCCAAGGTAAGTTAAAGCATTCATTAAGGATTTAATTACCTTGATTAGGGAATCATTTGGGATTGATTTGGATGGTTAAAAATGGCTAAAAATCCTATGAAACCTTACTGGCCAAAATGCCACATGACTTCATATGAATGATTAAAAGATGGCATAGGGATTAGAGGATAGAAAATAGTTGGAACCTTGTGTTTTAACTTAGTTTATGAAAGAATTCCAACTTATGATATATATGTGCATATGATTCAGCCAAATTGGGATCATGAGGTTAGAGTGTGATTCGTGTTAATTTGATGCTTCTAATAAGTTTGGAAGATGAAATTGGTAGGATTATGTTGAGAAATGGAAGCATTAAAATTGAAAAGGAATTTTTGGATTTCAATAAACAAACATGAATCTTGAGGAAAGAGTTAGATCTTATTGAATTTGAGTATGAAAATGGATTCTACATGCAAAATTATAGGAGAATAGCATGTGAAATTAATTTTATAAAGATTGAAATCAAAGCTCAAAAGTTAGAAGTTAAAGTATGTTAAAGAGCAAAATATGAATGTCATTGATTCCATAACTCTAATAAATGAATGGCAATGATGTGTTAATATGATTAGGGCCATGTGACAACAAAGAAGATGAATAGAAAGGTTGATCAAGCAACCTTGATAATTGGAAGCAAGAGGAAAGTATAGAGTTATAAGATAGTAAACTTACCTTTATTGTGTTTACGATTTGTATGCTTGTGTGTTGATGTGTATGATGTTAATTTATCATAAAATGAGATCTATGTGAATAAATGATGCTCGATTTCTAATTGTTCCATGACCATGATGAAAGTATGAAATATTAAGCATAAAAGCATATTAATAGCTAGCCTGTAATAGATAAGGTAAGCAATTCATCTTGCATACATATATGGTAATGTTGCTATTGAGATTCTCCCAATTCTCACCCTCTCTTACCTAACCCTAATAGATTTCATGAGCAAGGAAAGGGAATGCAAGATGTGAAATCAAGAAAGAGGAGAAGAGATCGAGAAATATATTGTGTTAATTTATGATATGTAATTTTTTATGATGATATATGTAATGAACATGCCTATGATGTTATGTAAAGATGAATGATAATATTGGCATGTGTGGATGAGTTTGATGATCCATAGAAGTGATCAATAGTATATTGGAATTATAATATGCAAGATAAAGAAAGTTTAAATCACGTTAATACAAGTAAAAGGATAAACTTTCTCATTATAAGCAATGAATTTGTGACGGAGTAAAGGTAAAGTAAACAAATGAATCTATACAAGAAATTTGGTGAGTAGTGTGACACTTCAAATATAAAATCCATATAATTGACAAAAATACTTTGTGAATAGCCCATAAGCATTTTGAGTGTCCAAACCAAACAAAAAGTATGGGTATTTTCTAACAACAAAGCATGTCATAGTTTCAAAATAAATCCTTAAGGTATCATATCAAAATAAAAATGATAAATTCGTAGGGTCATGCCAATAAAAATAGCATAATATGTGCTCAAGGACCACAAACAGCCTTCATGTCAAACTCTATTAGTGCCTTCCCTTACTTTCTACTGGATCCATCACCTGAAGATGTTACTGGAAGGGATGAGATCTAAAGTCTCTGTAACAACTAAAATTCCTAACATATACAATCAAAACATTTATATAATATTAAATTAATTTTATAATTATATATATATTCATATAAATATTAAGCACCTAGAATGTAAAAATATGCTTATCATTAAGTCAATATCATAATCAATCCGCATTCATTTACACATGCATTTCACAACAATAAATGCATTATGAAGCCTTCTTTATATCACTGTCCATCTTATTGACTGGACCTATAGGCTAACACATAGTCCAACAGAAACTAATCCATTTAACTAGATTTGTCCTAAGCACACCAGTATTTGAGGTATACCTGGCCAGGGGTACAGAGCTTAAGTTTAGACTATGGCTCTTCTCCTTAAAGAGTAAAATTAAGGTGTGACATGCATTTCTCATAATTCCAATCCAATCCTAGTCAAAGGAAAACATAGAAGAAGGGGCCCTAACAAGTGTCATTCGCTGTTGATGAGAGCCTTTGTCGTTCGCCTTGGGGTTCCTAATAAAAAACAAATCAAAGCAATGCAATATAGTGCAAATGAAACATCCTTCCTTTAACTCCTCAAAGTACACATTTGGAAGCGTTATGGTTCAAGCGATTCATGAAACAAGCCCGTATATTGAAATTTGCAATTGGTTCTTGGGTTACTATTCATTGGTTAAATTCTAGGTTTTTGGTTCAATTTTGAAAATTCGTATTTCTTAGCACACAAATTCATTGTAAGTGATCTACCACTTATTTTAAAATTTAGGATGTTTATTTTAACCATACTAAATTTCATGGCTTAACTCATACATTTGATAGGTCAAACTAGAGTTGGAAATTGACTGCTCTAGGACTTACGTTTTATCCATTGGACAATTCTTTAATTCTTTTCATTACTTTGGCATGCATAACTCGGATTTTCTCTTTTCCATTCATTCTCATACATTTTCATTCATGCCATAAGAATTCTAAACCAATACATCACATCATTGGCATTCATATACATAATTTACATAGTAGGAGAATTATACATTAACCAATAGCTTCATTCATTAACATGAATAATTCTTCGCTTTCTTGTCCTTTCTTCTCATGCTCTCCTTCATACAATCATTGTCCATCATACTTGACCTAAATGGTTGGTTAGGGAAGGGTAAGATTTCGGAGAATCTCAATAGCAAACATTACTATTATGCATGCAAGATAGATGCAAGTGTATGACATGCTTACTTGATCTAAATCATGCTTACTTATGATATTTTCTCATGCTCAATGCTTCACATAAACATGCATGGCCATGGAAAATATTATTGAAATAAAGCATCATGCTAGCATTACCATCTCATAGTATCATCCAATCACGTAATGCACATCAACACACAAATATGCACATCAAGCATACAAGAAAGGTAAGTTCACTACCTTGTATCGTTAAGCTAAATTCTTGCTCCCTTTTACTTACAACCATTAAGGTTGCTTACTCAACCTTTACCATTCATTTTCCTTGATGTCCCATGACCCTAAATGCATCAACACATCATTCTCATTCATTTATTAGAGCCATAATAATCAATAACATCAATACTTTGTTTTCTTTGAGCTATAATTGGCTTCTAACTTTTGAGCTTGATTTCCAGCCTTTCTAAAATTAATTCCACATGCTATTCCCACACAATTTTGCATGTAGAATCCATTTCCAAGGTCAAAATAACCAAAATCAAACACCTTCCCCCGAACTAGCCTTGACTGAAATATTACTCAAGTTGTACCAATCATGAAATTCAACCAATTTCAACATAAAACCAATTGATTCTTGTTCCTTTCAAGCCTTTAAACATTATTCTAACATCAACTTCATCTTCCCCTATTCTTAAGAATTTCGTGCAGCATATTTCCCAAGGGTTTCAAGCTCCCAAAAATCATTAAAATCCATAACCAAGCTCAACAACAACAAGGATAGTGAAAACTACATCAAAAACAATGAACATACCTTGTTTTAGAGCTTGATCTTGCATTGGATCACTTGGCCTTTCTCTCCCCTTCTTTTTACTCTCTCTAGAATTCATTTTGTAAGAGTTTTCCCAAGGTTTTTGTCATATCCAGTAATATGGCGATTAGGAATAAGGATATTCCTAAATATTCAAGGGCAAAAAAGGATAAGGAGGAATAGAAGATTTATGGTGGAAAATAATTATTATAATTTTCCAAGTCGATTATGAAAAGTTTGACTAATTAAGGAAACTTGGTCAAGAATAATTATGGAAAAATATTTTCAAGCCTCAAAAAATTAAGAAAAAATAAGGACAATGTTCCTTGAGAACTACTGTTGTGTGTGTCTGTTTCGGCGTTCTCTCTCCCTTCTTCCTACGTGGTAAGTGTGTTCTCCCTTGCTTATTCATTTATTTTCTTCTAGTTTAGTTTTGCTGGAGATGGGTAGGGCTAGGGTTGAGCATTGTAGTTGGATGATTTTAGAACTCTAGATGGGAGTATTTTGATTCTCTAAAGTTACATTGTGGTCAGGTGATAATTCCTTGTTGTCTAACTATCTATGAACATATATTGATGAAAATGTGATACATGTGAAATTGAGTGATCATAACTTGGACCTGATTTGAGAAAAGGATATGCTTGTCTAAATTTTCAAATAACAACGGTTCATTACCCAAGTTATGTTGTTTTGTTTCACTTGTAGCTGATTTGGAAATGTTATTCTAATCTAGTGAAATTAGTTTCAATTGGCAGCTACCGATGGTTGTCTGATTTTGAAATCACCAGATATAGGAGAACCTTTGTAAACTTGATTTGAATTGGGAGTATTTTATAACTCAGGTTTAGAAAGGGATTAAGTAATGGTGAGATTGTGGTCTAGCTCCTTGATTTAAGTTTGGGGGATAGTTTTTCTTTATTTTTAGGTTAGTTTTCTTCTTTTTCTTTGTCGGTTGTTTCGTGATTGTAGTGTGTTATTTGCTTAGTTTGTGTGTGGTGTGCTTTGTTTTTCTCTTTGCAGGTAACAATCCAATGGCCCCCAGGAAGAAAGCCCGTGCTACCTCCCCTGATCCTCCAATCAAAGAGCTTATTGAAAAAAGAGGTTTACATCAAGAAAGAGAATTTCTGTGCAAAAATAAATTCGGGTTCTATAAAAAAGCAAGGAAGCTCCACCTCCTAAATCTGATTGGTCCCAAAGGTGAAGGGAATGAGAAGCTAGTCAGAAAATTCTATGTTAGGGTGGCTACAAACTTGAGTAATGAGATGTTTATACAGTACCAGCGTTTCCTCATTACTCCGGTGCGCATCAGAGATCACTATGAGCTTCCTGAGGTGGACAAGTGCCAATATCAGTATTATCTCAACAATCAGAAGGAGATTCCCCTTGATGCCATCTCAGCAACACTCACCGGTTCTAATGAGATGTGGGTGCGGCCTAAGAGAGGCCAGGCATATATTATGAGAAAAGACATGATACCGGAGGCCAGAATTTGGTTGCATATTGTCACAACAAACATTATGCCAACCACGCATCTCAGTGAAGCTCCAAGGAATCTGGCACTCTTGATTTATCTACTTATGATCAAGGCAACATTAGATGTACCAAAATTGATTTTTGATGCTATCTGGGATGCCTGCAGAGCCCACAATACAAATCTCGTCATGCCTCACCTCACCTCGGATCTGCTATCTAAAGTAGGGGTAGAGTGGAAAGACAAAGACCGAAAGTTCAAACCTGTTTCACCATTCAACTATTCTAATCTGGTTCTTGAACGAGAACAACAACAGATCACTGAAGCCATATTTGCTGAACAATTCCCTGACGAATATAGGAGGCAATAGGAAGCTCAAGCCAGTGCCAGTGTTGACCCTACCACTAAAAGCTTGGATCTCCTTCATGAGAAATTGGACAGAGAGATACATCATAGGAGACGTAGGCAAAGGCGCATGGAGGAGCTATTAGTCCAGATTGCAAGGAAATTGGACATTGACACGCCGGATGTGGAAGATACAAGCACTGAGGTAGAGTCACCGGAAGAGGAACATAAAGCTGGAACTTCTGGGGTTGGTATTGGCTCGGGCGATGATATGGCTGTCGATCCATATGCACAGGGTGATGAGGATCAGGGGGATCAACATTTTGAGGAGGAGGAGGACTAGCTGGGGCCATTTCTGTTGCTGTTGTTGCTTGCTTTGCTGCTTTTGTCATTTTGTGTGTTTATGAATTTTCTTGCATTTTGGTCTATTTTGTGTGTTATTTGCTTCTCTGATTCTGGCAAGGCTACTGATGGCCTGTTGAACTGATTCTGACTGTTGACCTATATCTATCATTGCTGATTTTCACAGTGTTAACTGTTGCGCAATGATTGAAAATGTGAATGGTTAACAGATCTTTTGATTGATTAATTTGTGGATGTCTTTAGTAATTGATGATTTCATAATGCTTATCTGATGATGATACTATTGATAGTTGTGCATATTGATATACTTGTACAGGAAGAAAAGCAAAATTTTGACCTTTCATACAGCGAATTTATTGTTTTTTTTCAA
This sequence comes from Neltuma alba, assembly GCF_004799145.2. Lineage (NCBI taxonomy): Eukaryota > Viridiplantae > Streptophyta > Magnoliopsida > Fabales > Fabaceae > Neltuma > Neltuma alba. The sequence continues at coordinate 43,034 of NW_021634486.1, read as the reverse complement.
TTCTGCCTGCATGCCCTGATCTTTACTTCCCCTTGTTGACAGTGAGGACACTGTTAATTTTAAGTTTGGGGGTGAGGATTGAAATTTTTGGATAATAGGATTTTTGTGTGTGGATATCAGGACAAAATTTTATGGATAACAGGGTTATATTTGAAAATTTTTGAAAGGTCATTTTGTTGAGAAAACTTTGAAACAGCTGAAACAGTAGAAATTTGGTCAGCTTAAATTTTGGCTCAGTTGATTTTATGAAATATAAGCTGAAGTGGCAAGTTGTTAGTTGAGGATGTATGAATGGTCCAATGATTGAACAAAATGCTTGGTTACTATGCTTGATAGGAAATTTTGAATTGCTCTTCGATGCTTGATTTGTGAGGTTAAAACCTATGTTTCTTTAATTTTGGAGAAACTAATGCACTAAAAGGGTCAAGACATTTCAAGGGGTTATGTTGAGGTTGAGTGGAGAATTTAGCCTCTATACTTTTGTTTCAACTAAATTGTTTCATAACCTTCTTCTGATTTCTCAAAGTTTATAGTTTGTTCTATATGAATTTGAAAAAGGATTAGGGCTGTTCTTAAATGCGTTTGAGCCTTTCAAGCTGACCTTATAGGTTTTATCCTTTGAACCCATGCTTTGAGCTTAAAAAAAAAAAGTATATATGTTCAAGTTTTGTTTCAAACCCTAACCTCTTCCTAACCCAAAACCAATTGAGAAAAACCATGAAATCCCTAGTTTTGAGTTAAATGGAAGTTGAAAGGATAAGGGGTTTGATGAAATGTGGAGATTTTGAAAGGTTGGCAAGGGTAGTCAATTATTCTGAAAAGTTAAAGTGTTAGGAGCTAAGTTGTAATTGTTTGTTTTCAAGGTAAAACAAAAAAAAAAAGTATATACACTTATCTATATACAAATAATTGTGGTACAAGTTTGGGAGAATGAAAGTGGTTAAAGTAAGTTCTGATTATTGAATATCTATTTATCTCAAAGTATTTGTATGATCTACTTTCCCCTTTCTTTCCTAAGCCATTACCTATTGGCCACGTTATAAGCCGAAAAGTCCCTTTGATTTCAAATGTATATGGGGTGAGTTGTAAACAGAGAGAGAGAAGAAGTTAGGCTTATGAAAGGATATGGTTGAAGGTTAATATGTTGGCTAAAGTCTCTCATTCCACTGAAACAGTATCTTAAGAGATGCTCATTGACTTTATACACACACTCACACTCCAAAATCATTGAAAGTTTGTTTTAAGTTCATGAAACTTGTTTCTTTGGGTGATTCAGTAATTTCCTATCCTGTATAGTTTCTTGAGCATTTAATGAGGATAGAACTGTTCCTACAATCTTCAATGTGCAATTTTGTCACTTAGTCGCTGGTTTGTTGTTTTACTTGAGGACGAGCAAAAGTGTAAGTTTGGGGGTGTGATAACCTCTCAAAATTCCTATTGAATTAAGCTGATTTAACATTCTTTTATTGGGTTTATAAGTCAATTTTGTAGGAAACAAAGCCTGAGGAGAGTAAAGAATGGAGAAGAGCTGAAAAGAAGCCATCCGCCACAGCCTTTGGAAGAAAACGTCGCGGCGGATCAAACAGAAAGGGAGGACTGCGCCTCTATGAAATCCGCCGCGGCGCCTTGCTAAATCAGCCGTGGCACCCAAGCTACCTCGGAAGAAACCTGTTCGGTGAAATCCGCCGCGGCAGATTATCATGTGTGCCGCGGCACCTGAGTCACAATGCCATTCTGTAATAGGCGCCGCGGCGCCTAAAGGAATCCGCCGTGGCTCCTGGCCCCTCGCAGCTGTGCGTTTTACTTGCTAACTTAAAAAATTAGGGCATATAGAGGTAGAGACTGGGTTTTCGGAGGGAGGTTTGACTTTTGGAGCAATTTTGGAGGCTGGCTCTGCTAGGGTTTGGAGTTTTGGAGGCTTGGAACCTTTGGGCTTGAAGCTAGAAGAGATTCAAAGCTTGTATCTTGAATTTTCTAGGTTTCCTTCTTCTTCCCTTCTTGTTTCTGCTATGACTACTAGATACTCTTATAGTTGTAGTTATTTATTGGATATGTATAGCTAAATCCGTTTTTCTAGTGTTATTTTGATCTATTGTATGGATTGAGACTTGGGTTTTACTATCTCTTTAGTGTTAATGATAATATTCAGTTGTTTTTACTTTGAGCTTAATGCTTCCTTTTGTCTGGCCATCATTTGGATTGATTGATTGATCAGTTTAAATTGAGAAAGTTAAACTAATTTGTGAACTTTGGTAAAAACATGCTAGTAACAAATGCAAGAGATTGTTGTGTTTTAATTGTGTTTGCAACATTTGGTTTTGACTTGAGAAAGCTTAATCAATTTTATAAACCCAAGCTAACTGAAATTATTGTAAAGCACTACTTGAGAAGTAATTAATCTAGTTTCATGAAGTACTTTAGTGAAGAATAACCCTAGTCTATTAATTGTTTCAAGGTCGATTTGATTTTATATTGCTTTAAACCATTGTTTTCTTAACTTTCATTTCACAAACTCTTGTACAACAATTATTTCACTTAACCTAATCAAATACACAATTATGATTTTTCAACTCATCTAGCCTTAGTCTCTGAGGGAACGATACTTTTTATATTACTTGCGACCCGTCCACTTGCGGTCAAGTTATTTGGTGAACAATCTCTCACCTGAAAATGCTAATATAAAAGAATGAGATCTAACATTTTAGTAAGTATTGAAATTCTAATAAAAATTTAATTATATGTATATACATGTATATGTATGTGGATATCATAGATTTTTACATTCAACTCAATTTTATTTTTAATTCAACAATATATCAATCCCAATTTTCAATGTATGCAAAAATAATACAGTATACAGCCTTTTTTATATCACCGTCCATCTTTATATCACTGACTGGAGTTATAGACTAACATATAGTCTAAAAGAAACTAATCCATTTTACTGAATTATTTCAGGAGCACCAATACTTATCTAACCAAAAATATAGAGTTCAAGTTCAAACTATGGCTATCCTCTTTTAAAACATAAAATTAAGAAGGTGTCACATGTCCCACAGCTCCAATGAATTCCCGGCCAAAGAAAAACATTGAAGAAGGGGTCTTAAAAAGTGTCATCCACTGTGCACTGAGTGATGAGATATCACATGGTAATTATATATACATGCATATCTCCTTTTATCCTTAACCTAACAATGTATATGTCATATACGGATAATGTTATATCAAAAATACATTTGCAAATGCATTATAATTCTAAATAAGAGAACAATAAAATTTTTGGAGCAATTTAACAGTACAACTCATTATATTAAAATTTAATTAAAATATTCAAATATTAATCATAATTTATAGCAATAATCCTCAATAAAAGCAAATTTATTAAAACTCCATTTATTTGAAAAGTCAATCTATATCCACACACATATAATATAGTATAATTAATTTGATCAAAAAGTATTTATCCACAATGATGTAATCACATATAATTAACATGTACATGGAAGAATTCTTAGAGTTATCTGCTACCCTTAAGCTTACAAATAACTACAATAATTAGTCCGAAATTCTCAACAAGTGTCTACAAAATTGTACATAAAAATTTATTAATGCATAACTCAAAAATATTCTAAGTAACACCTTAGCTTCAAACCCATTTTCATATCAAATAGAAGCAAATGAAACCATTTATTAAGCACTTAAGTTGGTAAATTTCAAATTTCAAAACATTTCTTCTTGTGTTACTATTCACATAACTCTAAAAATTTAACAAACTTTGAAAAATCATGACTAATTATGAAAAAATCAAAATAAAGTGGTTTCAAATTCTATTTGAAGCTTTTAGAGAGATCTTTCAAAAAAAAATATTTTCAGGTTATGAATCCATCTCATACGTGCCCAGTTTCCATGCAAATGTGCACTGTTTATTTGGTCATTTTCTAATTTTTTAGAATTTATACCTAACTTTGGATAGGCATAACTTTTTGTACCAAACTCTAATTTTAATGAATTACTACTCATTTTAAAGATAAAAAAAATATATTAGATTGCTAACTTTTATGGTCTAACTCGTTCAATCACTCAAAATTTTGCAGGTCAAAGTTTAGGTGCAATTAGGTCAAACACCAAACATTTCAAAACCAAATCTTGCACCACAACATTTTATCATCTCAAAACCATTAACTATCATATTAATCAACTTAAAACCATATTTTAACCATAGTGTAAATTATACAAGAACCAAAAAGTCAACTATTCATAATTGCACATGATACATAACAAGGTTTCAAATTGTCAAGATATAACTAAGGTCTTCAAACTAAAGTCATCTCCTTCCGTTTTCCTTTGAAGCTTCCATCCCCTAAATAGTGATGATTCAAATATAATAGAATGAGATTTCAAAGAATCTCGATAGAAACAAACGTCAATTGAAGCATTAAAATGCAAGGTAAATTCATGTTATATTTAAGCATTAAATCCAAACATTAACATGCCAGCAACATACTATCAATATGCTATGGAAAGGGAGTACATAACATACCATTCAACAACTCAACTCAACATATTTGGCAAGGCATCAATGCAAGGAGTGAGTCACATTTTCACATCTATAACTCAACTACATCACGTCACACACACATAACATAAACAATCATGACAAATTAACACTAAAATTAAAAGTTCTTAATGCCTCTTAATAGTCTTGATTTCTTAACTCCCTTACCTTGCTCTTGAACTCATCTTTGCCCAATGCCAATGCCTATCAATTAAACAACAACAATGGCATTTCAATTAACTTCAACAACTCTATTAATACTTTAACCTAAAATCCTAACCCTTTAACCTTTATTAAGGTTTTAACATCATCTTTTTAGTTTAACTTTCACATGCTTTTTCTACATAATTTTTCATGTAGAATCTAAATATGAACTTAGATTTATAAAAATTCAATCCTTCCTATCACTTCTCACCTTGGCTGAAAAGGTGTACCTTAGGGTTCAAAATTTTATTTTCAATTTTAATGCCTCTAAAAATTTGTTCTTCACATATCCTTCACAATTTCACCTTTTAAACTTATTGAAAGCATCAAATCAACAAAAATCAAACCCTAACTCAATGAACCCTAGTTGGTCGAATGAAACCCTTAAGTTTCAAAAGTTAGAATTATTTCCAAAATAAGATTTAAATACCATAATTCAAATATTTTCTACCTTCTAATCCATAAACAAACTTTAAATCATCCATAGCTCAACATATACCAAATTGGACAGCATCAAACCCTAACCATTTTATGCTTCAAACTCCATCAAAATTATAGTTTAAACCATTAAACTACTAGGCATCTTAAACTAAAAGGGAAATCCAAGCTTTTACCTTGATTTGGCACCTGATTTGGCCTAAGATAAGCTTGATCTTCTTCTTCTCTTCCTTCTCCCTTGGTTCGCCAAACCAATCTTCTTCCTTCGTTCTCTAACTTGGCCAAAAATAGCATATAGGAGGAGGATTGTTCATATTTATAAAATGGCCAGAATTCATCTCTTGGTAATTTTTCATTTACCATAAGATTTTAACCCTTAACACATAGCATCATCTTGGTCCATTCTCTTTCATGATCTTACCACATACACTCTCTTATGTGTCCCATAATTGAATGCTAGATGCCAACTCAATGGACACCTAATTCACCATATGCGAGAAATGTCTTTTCTTATTCCATACTTCATTCTTTCAAGTTTACCCTTCAACAATTAGTATTATTCTAATTAGGTCCTTCTCTTCTCAAATTGGCACCATACCACCACAAAAATATGAGAAAATTTTGTCTCACCAAGCTTATACTTATTACAATGTATAATCTCCTATTATCAGTTGAATTTTTCTTGGATCTTGTTAAATCTACTGCTTCCAACGATAAAATATTTGTAGCGGTTACATAACCGCTATAAAACAAGAGGGCGGTAGATTTGAAATTTTTAACTTTGTAGCGGTTAAATAACTGCTGCAAAATTATAACCGCTGCTAATTATTTGTAGCAGTTAAATAACCGCTACAAAACTAGAGGGCAATAACTTTGCAGCGGTTTAGTGAACCGCTAGAAATATCTGTTGTGATTTTTTTTTTAAAAGTGGAGGGAACTTTGTTTTCAAATTCAATATTTATAGCGGTTATAACCACTACTAAATATTATTTTTTTTATTCAATATAAATATTGTTTCTATTAATTTCAATTTCAAACTTAACAGTTATGTTTTAATTAAATTAATAAATTTAATTCATGTTTAATCTCATTGAATAACTTTTAAATAATAAAAAGATGCTGATACTAATTCACTATTTAGAATCGCATAAAAATTAAAATTCAATTGTTAATAATAGTAATCCATAAATAAATAAAAGTTTGACTATTCATACAAATAAAAAAAAATCCTCAAATGTCGGCCCTCAGCGATGACTCCACAAAATCATCATCCGCATTAGGCTAGGGCTGGGGCTGGGGCAAGGGTTAGGACTAGGGTGGAAGATCATTGTCCAAGGAAATATCAGGTAGCACAGGAGCAGGAATGTTAGGAGCTACCCTTTGCCAAACAATCTCCATCATCACATTGGCAACTTCCATCCACTGCTCATATTTGGCCTGTATCACGAGCCTTAAGCTGGGCCTCACGAGCCTGAAACTGGGCCTCAATCTCCTCACAAAGCTACTCAACTGACTCCTCTCTTGAACGCCTTGTGCTATAAAAGGTCTAGCATGATGCTACTACTAACTGGGAGGTCCCCACCTCAGAAGACGTATGACGGCCCAACCGTAAACGGCACTAGTTGACCCTTAAGACTCTCGGAGTTTTGTAGCACTTTAGGTCATCCTCTCCTGCCAAAACAATTTAATCAATTTAAATGAAATTAACATGATATTAACAATAAAAACATGAACATTAAATTTAAACACCAAATAAGCAATAAAATTGTAATTAAATACTAACAGTAACTTTTTCAGCCCACTCAGATATAGGAGTGCCCTCCCTATGCCTATGGAGCTATGACCAAATCTAGCCATAGGTGGGCGTTCGTCCCTCCTCCTCCTGCATCTTCCTCCCCTGCTAATTTATAATAAAACAAAAAAAAATTTTATAATTTAAATTCACATATATATATGTGTGCGTACATATAATTTGATTAAATTAGTAGTATTACTCACAATCTCGTTATAGGTCACAACAAACGTCTTCGAACCGGCCGTATGCTGGATACCTGATTGTTGCAGCTCACGGTGTTTCTCTAGGAAAGACACTGTAGCAAAAATATAACAAATTTAGTTAACTTGTGTGGCAATAACATAACAATAATACAATAAATTAAAGTCATACCCTTTGCTTAGGTGTATCCCTAAGCTACACAAATGATGCCCAGTCATTGGTAGGGACGCCATCTGTCACGTCTTCCTGCATCTCCTCCAAGGGTCTCATCCCCTTGCCTTTCTTTACATTGTACAAGTAGCCCCTCCTGTTCTTCTAGCCCTTCCCTAACTTCTTCACTACATATGTCTTCATGTTATCCCCGACGACAAAGTTTTTCTGCAATTAAATAATAAAATTATAATTTAATTACTAAGAAATTAAATTCATAATGCAACTCATAATTATTTCAAGGAAAATATTTAATCCTAAATTTTAAATACTAATTAATTACCTTCAACACCTCCCAGGCGTCGTTCTTGTTCTTCCGTGTCATCCTCTTCTAGGTGGGCTCGTAGATGGGAAACGTGTACTACCCACGTAGATAAGCCAAATACCAGCTAAACTACTGTCCTCCCAGCTCAATCGATTAACCATGCTCATTCAAAGGAACTGTGAGATGTGCATCCTGTATGTAATACATGTCCTTCACGTTCAGTCTCTTCATGGACCTATTGCCAGCTTGGTCCGCACAATTAAATTAATAATAAAAAAATATCAATAATATTTGATTATTAATATTAAATAACTTATTTCACTTACCTACAACCTCCACCTCCCAACCACTCAACCATCTACCAAGTCGACACTACTGCTGCCGCCGCCGCCGCTGGTGGTCCTCATCCAAGCCCCGTACCTCTCCCTCCTTATCATCCTTGAATTCGCCCTCATCCCCTTTTAGGTTGAGATCGAAATGCTCATCGATCTCATAATCTTCCACGCTGATCATAGGCCCCTCATCCTCCTCTATCGGCCCCTCGGACGGCCCAGGCTACTCAGGATGTCAGGCGGTCTCGTAGGCTCAACGGGATCTTTACCATGATGATGAACCATGCTATTTAAACCACAAATAATTAATTAAACAATACAAAATAAAAAAAATTTTAAACGTGACTTTAATAAATTATAAACATTTTACGATTACACTTGAAACCATAAATAAAAATTTAAAACTATAAACCAATTTCAAGTTTTTGAAATTAAATAAAATACTACAAAATGTAATTAAAATAATATCACTTCTGATGTCTAATAAAATTAATTACTAAATAAACAAATTTTATCGTTAAACAATTATAAATAACATGTAAACTAAAACAATTGAAGACAATAACATATATAATCATCACAATTAACTAATTTGTCAATCTAAATCACATATAACTAATTAAACAGAATACAAAACTGTTTAAATATTACTTTAATAAATTATAAATATTTTACAATTACATTTGAAACCATAAATAAAAATTTAAAAATAGAAACCAACTTCAAGTTTCTGAAATTAAATAAAATACTAGAAAATGTAATTAAAATAACATCACTCCTAATGTCTAATAAAATTAATTTCTAAATAAATAAATTTTATTATTAAACAATTATAAATAACATGCAAACTAAAACAATTGAAGACAATAACTTATATAATCATCACAGTTAACTAATTCAACAATCCAAATCACATATAACTAATTAAACAAAATACAAAATACAAAATTGTTTAAATATGAATTTAATAAATTCTAAACATTTTATAAGTATCTTTCAATTCATAATCAATAATTAAAGAAACCAGTAAATTCAATTTTTGGAATTAAATAAAATACAAAAAATTGTAATTAAAGTAATATCACTCCTAATGTCATTTAAATTAATTACTAAATAAATATATTTTATTATTAAATAAGTATAACTAATATGCAAACTGTAAAAATTTAAAACAATACCAAATATAATTACGAAATCAAACAATATCAATGTCAATTAAATAAGTTAACTAAAATAAATATTAAATTAATACAACTCTAATTAAATATTTAAATGTTGTAACTATTAGACAAATTAACTAATAAATGAATATATATATATATATATATATATTCGCACCTAGGTAGCTGGAATTGGATCTGGAGTTTCAATGGAATTCAGGAAAAATTTCGGCAGAACTTCCCTACACACACGAGTCAAAAGTAAAACAAGGAGGGGGGAGTGTTTATATAGACACCAAAATTTTGTAATGTGATATTAGTAGAAGTTTACCGAGCAATCGCTACAAAATTTGTGACACGTGCCCTACCTGCATCGAATAACTCAACATTCTATCACGGTTTTTCATACAACCGCTCCAAATTGCGAAAAATTTGTAGCGGTTAACCTATAACAGCCACAAATTTTTAGCAGTTGTTGTGGTTTTATGTAAAACTACTACAAAAATAAAACGGTTCATCTTCTGCATATTGGACAACCACTACAAAGAAACCATTACAAAACCGCTGAAGTTTTTAGTTTTTCTTTTTGTAGTAACTTATTTGATGAAAAAAAACCTAACATGAAACAAAAAAGGTGGTTGGAGTTCCTTAAGAATTATGGTCATGAGCTTAAGTATCACCTCGGGAAGGCAAACATTGTGGTATATGCCTTTAGTAGAAAGTCAATCAATGCCTTTGGTTTGTTTCTCTTGTTTTCCTTTGAATTGTGTTTGTTTTTTACTACTTTCTTTAGATTGTACATTTGAGCAATGTTTATGGAGCCCAACTAGACCGGATGGTCTGACTGGTTGGATCGTCAGCAGGAAAGAGCAAAGGCCTGTCTTAGGTGGTTAAATCGTTCAAGGGATTATAGCACGTTAAGCTCCCAAGAATTGGCTATTGAGCTGAGAGTTGGGATCAAGCTGTGAACCCAAGCGGATCTTAAAAAACCAGACGAGTCTTATACAGAACATAGACGAAGATCAAAGAAAGGGGAAAAGAATAAGGATGAAAAAGAAGTTGAGGATACAAGATGGAGATTGAAATAGGGGAATATACTCATTGAAGAAGAGGGGTGAAACTCTTATCTGTAAAATCAATCTTCTCTTAAGATGAAAGAAGAACCGTTGTCTACTTCTCTGATCTCGGCACCATTCTTCATCACTAGAAAAGAGAGTCGAACGGGAAAAACAAGAAAGATCAAGACACAGTCGATGGAGAGAGAGAAAAAAAAGGAAGGCCCTTAATATTCCTTGTGAGTCATGCAATCAGAACAAGCTTACGAAGCACATGTATATAGGTAAATTGAAATTAATTCATTACTGTTACTAATTAATAAATATTTTCTTTCAAAAATCTTTTTATTACATGAAATGTTTTTGAAAAAATCTAGAGAGAATCAATTTTAAAGGCTAATAATATCATCTCTTTTTTCAATGTTATCTTTGGAGTGGGGTTGTTGAGTTAAACACGATATGATATACATTATCTATTTATTTTTGCCACTTATACTATTTATTTTCTTAATATTAACTTTGAAGAGAGCCGACTGGGGGATGTCATTAAGCTACAAACCGATGCATCAGTCCTTCCCTCTGCTCGAAGCAGATGTGGAGGTGCTATAGTGACAAAGAATGGAAGCTGGATCACGGGTTATAGCTGTAAGCTTATGACCATACCACCTGCTATAGCAGAAATAATAGCAATTATTCATGGTTTACATCTCTACTGGAATAAGGCACTTAACAAAGTTGAAGCAGGGTTTGACTGTATTGAGGCTGTCAATATGATCTTACAAGGATGTGACACAAATCATCCTTACAAAGATATTGAGGATGAAGCTAGGCTCTTATTTCACAAGAGCGGGCAAATAGTTATCAAACATGTACCCAGAGAAAGTAACAACAGAGCAGATCATCTTGCTAATCTTGCTCATAATCTTGTAGGAAACTTTAGTATCTTTGAGCAACCACCTCCTCTCACGTGAAGAGAAGGTTGTTACTTAAAGTGCTTTAGTTTTGTTTTCGTTTTTCGTTTTTCGTTTTTTGTTTCTTCCAGTAGGCTTTTCTTAGTTCCGTGTCTGACTCCCTTTCGGATGTAATTACCTATGAAGTAATGATACTCAGTGTTTTATTCCGGAAAAAAAAAACAGAGAGAGCTGATTAAATTAATTGTGGGATAACATCATATATCTATCTGCTGGGTACATCTAAAAAATTTACTGTATTATTACAATTAATTATTTATATATTTAATTTAATTTTTATTTTTTTATTACTAATCGTGCATGTATCTAAAATCATAAAAAATTACTTGATAATATATTTTGTCAATTATTTCAAATAGTATATATTTTTTGAAAATGTGATGTTTTATTCTTATGTACATATTATATATGTATACAATTTTATTTTTAATTTAATTATTATACTATCAATTTGACCGAACGGTCTAACTAATTTAGCCGTTTGAACCATGACTTCCTGATCTTTCTGATTTAACATCTAGTTTGGTTTTTAAAACATTACATTTGAGTTTTTTTAATCTGGTTGCCCTTTTGGCTATTGGTGTTTGTACTTAATTTTTTGTTGATTAATAAAGTTGACTTTTTTTGGCCAAAAAAAAAAAGAAACCCTTTTCCCCAAAGTGAAAATTGATTGTTATTTTTTTTTGGGTACAAAAATTGATTGTTATTTTGATGAGTCCAATATGAGGTGTATATCCAAGATTCTATTCTATTAGCATTTAGCTAAGGCCAACATTCTACTTAGTGGCGTCGGTCTCTCCCCCTCTTCTCTCAGGATGTGCTTTCTCATATCCATGCGTATGTATAACTCACGTATTTTAACTTGACACGTTTTTTTTTTAACATATTACTACCTCTAGTACTGAAAATTAGGGAAAATTTTTGAAAAATATTTTATTATAAAGATGGGTTAATATCATTTTAAGCAGGTAAAACCTCTTCCATCGATGCCAACATCTATTGGTTTCTCTTTAATTTCTATCATACAAGATGACTTTTTGTGTGATATACCTCTTTTACTTATATTAACATATAGCAGATGATACGATACAAACAAAAATTTAAGACATTTTATTTTTGAATAGAGCCAAGTGGCTATCTCTTGAATATTCAATAAATGAAAAAATATTAAAAAGAAATATTTTTAGATAAAGGATAAAACTTGGATAAGTTAATTAGATCAATTAGGCTCAGGTAGTAAATCAGCGTCCGCCACCGCCACTTCTACACATAAGCACTTAACTAAGTTAAACACCGTTAGCGAGGCAGGTCCAGGTACAATGCAAAGATTTGGAAATAAATTTAACCCAAAAAAAAAAAGATCTGGAGATACAAAATAAGAAATAATTCTAGTGATTAAATGCATTGAAGAAGCATGAAATATTATCATCGAAGGCTGTTATGGATTAACTCTATCACAACGCAAATGAGTATAATCTGGATATTATTGATATATCAATTAGGGGTGTTCATAATTGACCCGTCCCGGTCCCGGTCTTATTGGAACGGGATAGATCCGTCCTGAAATTTTTTGGAAGGGGACATATCGGGACGGGACAAAAATATGTTCGGGACGGGACGGGACACGGGACGGGGTCGTCCCGTCCCGGTCCCGTCCCGGTATGTATATATTTTTTTTAATTCTTATATTTTATTTATATTATCAGTTTCTATTAATATTATTATATGTTAAAATGTAAAAACTAAAAAGTAAAAAGAAACAAATACGAAGCGGAAGGCGGAAGCCCTCAGCAGCAGTAAGGCCTGTCTGAACTGTAACTTTGAATCTCTTATTGTCTCTAGCGGCGCAGCCTCTCTCGGTCTCTCCAATCTCCAGTTTTCAATTTTCACTTCCAATCTTCCATTCCCTTCAGATTTTAGACAACGACGGCCGACAGAGCAGTGAAGCGTGGCTGGTCGCAGTCTCACGAGTCGCCTCTCAATCTCCGCTCTCAGCTATTCTGTCATCTGCGAAGTGCGAAGGAGGCCGTCGCCGTCGCCGTCGGAGAGCAGTGCTCACCGCTCAGTGCTTACTCACTCTGCCTCTCTCGTCTCGGCTTCAGCTCTTCACTCACGGAGTCACGGTCCCACTCTCCAATTCTAGCCTCCATTGAAGTCGCAAGCTTCGTAGCTTCTCTCCAGCCCAGTCGGCCAGTCCATCGTCGGCGTCAGTCTTTGCTGTAGAGTGTAGATTGCAGATGCCAGACGGACCTCATCTCATCTCCAACCTCAATTTCTGCTTTCTCTGTTTCTCGTGAGTTTTCACTTTTCACCGTGTTTCTTGATTTTGGGGTCTTTAAAAATCCCTTTTAATCTTGTTGATTTCATCTTAATATCCAGCGACCAGCGTGATATTTTGCCTCTTTGTAATTTTGTATGAATATGATGGACTATGGATTGGTCGATTGGGATCTGTCTGATTTGCCTCATTCTTGGTTGTTGAATTCTTTTATAATTTGTTCTGTGAATTGGACCCAATCTGATTTGCCTCATTCTTGGTTGTTGAATTCTTTTATAATTTGTTCTGTGAATTAGACTAGTTCTGTGAATTTTCTTGGTTGTTGAATTCTTTTATAATTTGTACGTATCATTCTCTGGTTGATGGTTTGTGAAGTAGTAATATATATAATTGTAGATTCAGTTCAGTGTTTGGTTCTATTAAAATTGTACGAAAATTTTACTATCTATTCTTGAAAGCTAATTGAGCCTTTATGATCATTTTGAAGAACTTCTCTTTGTGAAAAAACATGAACTCTGTCACAAACACCACTGAAGGAAACACTGGAAACACTCAAACGATTGAAGAAAATACTCAAACACAGTCACAAACTACTGAAAGAGCTTCAGGACAAGCAGATAATGAAGATCAAATTACTACATCACAAGGTGAAGAAGAGGGGGATGAATCAAATGTTGATGGATCAAGAAAGAGAAAAAAATCTTTAGCTTGGTTACATTTTGAGAAATTGCCTCCAGAGCAGTGGAAAAATGGAGAACCAAGGGCAAAGTGCAAGTATTGCCCAACAACAATTGCCTGCCACCCTACCACACACGGGACAGGTGGACTTGTTAAACATTTACAGAGGTGTCCTAGAAATCCCCACAGGGCTAACAAGCTAAAGCAATGCATGTTCTCAACAGGGGCTAGTGGTAAAAGTTTGACTCATCATGTCTTTAGGCAAGACTTTTGCAGGAGAGCTCTAGTCAAATTTTTAATATTGGAAGAACAGCCTTTTCGAATAGTGGAGGGTGAAGGTTTTAAAGAGCTGTTAAGGGCACTAGAGCCTCGTTTTCAAATTCCCTCAAGAGCAACAGTAACTAGGGATTGTTTGAAGCTATATTATGAAGAAGCAAGAAGGTTGAAAAGGTATTTTAAAACTTTAAATGCTCGTGTTTCTCTTACCACTGATACATGGACTTCCAATCAGAATACCAACTATATGTGTCTAACTGCTCGCTGGATTGATGATCATTGGGCTTACCAGAGGCGAATCTTGAATTTTTGTGTGGTTGAAAACCATCAAGGCGATACTATTGCAGCAGAGATTGAGAGATGCTTGTTATTCTGGGGCATTGATAAGTTGTTTACTATAACAGTGGATAATGCTTCTTCAAATGACATTGCAATATCAACTTTGAAAGATGTGTTGAAACATTGGAATGGTCTAGTTTGCAATGGGGAGTTCTTACACTTGCGTTGTTGTGCACATATTCTGAATCTTATTGTTTCTGATGGTGTAAAGGAGATGCATAGGTGTATTGAAGCAATTCGGAATGCCATTAAATATGTAAGATCCTCACCTGCAAGGTTTCGTAAGTTTAAGGATCTAGTGGAAAAAATGAAAATTGATTCGAAGAGTCTATTAAGCATGGATTGCCTAACAAGGTGGGATTCAACCTACATGATGCTAGAAAATGCTATTAAATTTAGTAGTGTTTTTGAAAGAATGGCAAAAGAAGATAGGGATTACACAAACCACTTCTTGGAGAAGAATTTAATTGGTCCTCCTGATGCATATGATTTGAGACAAGCTAAAGTTTTCTGTAGCTTCTTGCAAGAGTTTCATGGCATCACATTGCAATTTTCTGGATCAACTACTGTCACCTCAAATATATGCTTTCAAAATATAGTTGATGTGTTTACTATTCTAAATGAACATGTAGATGATCCTAATTCTTTGCTATGTGAGATGGCTATGAGGATGAAGATTAAGTATGATAAGTATTGGGGTGACTTGCAAACTCTTAATCCTCTTTTGGTGATAGCAGTGGTACTTGACCCCAGGTATAAAATGAAATACCTCACTTTTGCCGTTGAGGAGATGTTTCAAAGCCAAGCACAACGTGAACACATGTTAAAAATAGTCTCAACCGTCTTGTATCAGTTGTATGATTGTTATTCGGGTGGGCTTGACACATCTCAGTTTCATATGCAAATTCAAGGACAAAGGAATAGACAAGCTGTAAGTGAAACTACTAGTGCATCTACTTGTGCTTCAGAACAATCAGGCTCAACTATAACTTCTATGCATCGTAAGCGATCAGCTCGAAGGTTTGTTGCTCGATTTGAGACTGAGACTCAATCAGATAAGTATGCAGAGGTGGAGAAGTATTTGCAAGCTGAGTTAGTTAAAGCACATGAGCTTGACTTTGATATTTTGGCCTGGTGGAACCTTAATGCTATGAAGTACAAAGTCCTTTCAATGATTGCACGTGATGTTTTAGCCATGCCCGTGTCTATCGTGTCTTCAGAATCTGCATTTAGCACGGGGGGTCGTGTGATTGATGACTTCAGGAGTTCTTTATCCTCAAAAATGGTTGAGGCATTAATTTGTACATAGAATTGGCTATCTCCATCAAGAGTGAAGCTGAAAGGACTAGACATTGATGACTTCAATGAAACTGAGATTGCGGCACATGGTAATATCTATCTTTTAGTAGCATTTGATTGAAGCCAAAAATTTTTTAACATTTCATATAATTCCTCATCAAACATGTTTAGTCATGCACACAAACACTATAAAAGAACGATAAGTTCAGTGGGCATCGGAATACATAATATATATTGCAATTATAATGCGGTGGAATAAAAAGAATAAAATTGAAGGTAGGAGAAACTGAAAGGAAAGAAGAAGTAATTTCGATCATTTAATAAAGCAAGCAGTCACTTTCATAGAGGATTCTGTGTTTGATACGTGCCAAAAGCTTGTGTTAAATATAAACACGAAACTTAAAAGTTTTGCGATAGTGTGATGATATTAATTTGTATATACGGCCATGATATGAATATATAATATCTATATATGATGAATGCTAGAACCTTTTCATTTATTATACGCCTCACTTTATTTATATATATTCTCTTGCAGCTAAGCATAGACTTTGGAAAATGGATTGAAATTGTGGATTAAAATGAATCATATTCTGTGCGTCACTTGATTTTGATTGAACCAGAGATTCCACCCCATCCCCCAATATATTCGGTGCAGTGCATGGCATCCATTAATTATGGGATATTTGACATATTTACTTACACAGAAGCAATTCAGTGGCCAGTAGAGAGCCGCAGGTTTACATCATAGACACAGTATTAATACACACACACACACACATGCCATTCCACTTTATTCTGCTAAAGAAACACACAGATTTCTAAACTTTTTGTTAAAGGACTTGAAAATTAATATTTGAAGATTTTTTCTTAGTTTTCTCCATACACAAATTCTGGAAAATTTTGAACAACGAAGAAATGCTGTCCTCCCAATGCGTGCGCAAAGTTGTTGATAATCATAGTAAATTTTATTTGTGGTCCAAGGCTATTTATTTGAAGATATATGATCACACACCTCTTATCAATAGCGATGGTGGTTTCAAGGCTATTTATTTGAAGATAGCAAATGCTGTCCTCACTATGAATTTTCAACGTACTGGGGAGGAGGGGAATATCAGGGGATGGTGGTTTCAATATTTCTACTTGAATGGGACAATCCTTCCTTTATGCTTTTGATGCATGTATTGAAAGGCCTATATAGTATATATCATCAGTGTGGCCGTGCGCACTTGTTATATTTGGATGCCTTCTATAGTATATACCAACGGTTTTCCATTTCCAAATCCAGGCATTCCTTCATTTATTTTACTTTAATAATTTGTTATGGACAGTTTTAAAATTCCTTTTTTATCTGATTTATTAACTTCATATTAACATTTAATAATTTTTCTTTCCTTGTCTTCATTTGTAGAAGAATCAGCTGCCTCAAATTTATTGGATGAAGAGGAGCAACCAAATAAGTGAATAACCAGTAAATGTTGGATTGTGTGCTGCTGTGCTGGATGGATTTGGTTCTGTTATTTTTTGGCTTATTTTCTGGACAAGTGTTTTTGATGTAGTATGGTCATTTCTCATTTGGTGATGGACTTATTGCCTCCTTGGACATTTAGACTGTTTGTTAAGTTTCTTTACGGTTTGAGACCATTTTCCAGTGAAGGGATTTAGTTCTGTTTGTTATTTTCTGCCTCTGGCTTAGTTGTTTTCGTGCTGTCCCATTTATTAAATACTTGAATTATTATCATGATGTTGCTGCCTTGCTGGGTAATAGTTTATTTTTCAATGTATCTTACTATCTTCACAGCATTTTAAAGAGGCCCACAACATTTTAAGGCCCATATCATTTAAAATTCCCTATTAAAAGGCCCACAGCATTTGAAAGAGGCCCACAGCATTTTTTAAAAGGCCCACAGCATTTCCAGAAGCCCCTCAGCATTTTTTCAAAAAAAAAAAACAGAGTACCGGGACAACATCGGGACGGGACGGGACACGGGACAAATTTCTCGTCCCGTTACTATTCATTGGGATGGGACCGGGACGGGTCCGTCCCGGTCCCGTCCCGTCCCGTGAACAGCCCTAATATCAATGAACTAGTCATCCACAGTGTATGAATAACTATATTAACCATATTACAATGATCATCATAATATCTAACAGCAAACAGAAATCACAAGGAAATGAAGAAAAAGCAGAGAAATGTCAGGGAGAAGCATAAATAACCACGAAGGTCCAGAGGAGTCAGAATGCAGAGAGAGAGAGAGAGGATCTTCACCAAAATTCTACACACCCCTGCTCCACTCCTAACGGTTTTTTATTCTCTCAGCTTCCATGATACACGTATGACACGTGTACTTCTTCTTGGACCACCTCCTATCCCACTGGCCGTATGGACTTGGGTTTCCTCTTTGGATTGGGTCGATTTCTCCCCTGCTTGGGCTATGACATTGCCCCCTTGTAAGGCAGCGACCTTGTCCTCAAGGTCGAATTCTGGATAGAATTCTTGGATGTTTGTGACTGATTCCCATGACAGCGAATCGCCATTATCCCATTGCACAAGAACTTGTAGAACCCACTGCATATTTTATTTGATAACCCGACCATCTAACACTGATGTAGGTTGTAACAAAGGGCCTTCCAAGTCGGTCAGCAAAGGCAGGGGAACATATGGGGTCGGACTAGTCCCTTCACACCGTTTCAACATGGACACGTGGAAGACAGGATGAATTTTGGCATTGCTAGGGAGAATCAGTCGGTAACCAACTTCACCTATGTTCTGTGCCACTGGAAAAGGCCCAAAGTACCGAAGTGCCAGCTTTTGGTTCTTGCGTAAGGCCACCGAGTGTTGCCTATAAGGTTGTAATTTCACAAAAACCAAGTCCCCTTCATTAAAATGCACCTCGTTCCGCTTCTGGTCAGCAAAGTACTTCATCCTATCTTGTGCCTTCTGTAAATTATTCCTCAACACCTGTAGGATCTGATCTCGTTGACAAAGGTGTTGGAACAAATCACAGGGTAGCTCATCAGAATAATCAACAGCTAGCAAATGTGGAGGGTCTCTGCCATAAACAGCCTTGAAAGGGGTCATCGCAATAGCCGTGTGAAAAGCAGTGTTGTACGCATATTCAGCCCATGGTAAATAGTCAAGCCAATGTCGTGGACAATCAAACACATAATACTGCAGATACATTTCAAGGCATTTGTTGAGGGCTTTTGACTGGCCATCCGTTTGGGGATGGTAGGCAGAACTCATGGAAAGCTTAGTGCCATGCAACTTAAATAATTGCTTCCAGAACGTGCTCATAAAAAGACGATCTCGATCTGAAACTATTGACCATGGAAACCCATGCAATTTAATCACATTTTGAATAAAAAGTTTAGCAACTTGTTGACTAGAAAAATTAGACTTGAGAGCCATAAAATGAGCATACTTTGAGAGTCTATCAATCACCACCAATATCACAATATAACCATTCACCGAAGGTAATGAAGCAATGAAATCCATGGCTATGTCTTCCCAAATAGCATTGGGTATAGGTAAGGGAGCCAACAAACCTGCCGGGTGTGCTTGTATGTGCTTAGTTTGCTGACAAACTAAGCATTGTTTAACAAAAACAGTAATGTCTCTGCGCATGTTAGGCCAATGGTAAAGTGCAGAAATGCGCTGGAATGTTCTATAAGCTCCAATGTGTCCCCCTATCACCGAAGCATGAAACTTCAGCAAAAGGCGCTGTAACAATTCAGCATTTTCATACAGTACCACTAACCGACCCTTCCAATATCAGAACCCATTTCGGAATGACTATTCGGAAAGTGAATCTGGATTATTTTTGCACTGCTGAATTAAATTTTGGACGTAAGGAGAATCCTGTACTGCCTCCCTCATCATAGTCACCCAATCAGATTGTATTCTAACCAGCAAAAAAAGTAAAGCTCTGGAGAGCGAATATGCAGCCTGGTTTGATTTACCAGGATTATATTCAGCGGTAAAATTGTATCCCATGAGCTTAGGTAGATATGCTTATTGTTTTGGAGTTTGTACCACTTGCCTCTTAAGATGCTTTAAACTCTCGTGATCGGTTCGGATGATGAAGTGCTGACTAAATACATAGTGTCGAAACTTATAAACAGCTTGGGTGACCGCATACAATTATCTCACGGATGCAAATTAGGCTTGCATTCTGGGAGATATTTGTCTCGAGTAGTATGCTATGGGATGACTGTTGTGACTTAGCACAGCACCGATTCCCTTTCCGGACACATCAGTTTCAATGATGAATGTTTTGGAAAAATCTAGTAGTGCTAGTGTTGGAGCTTGAGTAAGAGAATTCTTAAGCCTTTCGAAGGCTATCTGTGCTTCTTGGGTCTAAGTGAATGCATCTTTTTATAACAACTTGGTCAAGGGTTGAGCTATATCAGCATAGTGCTTTATAAACTTTCTGTAATACCTTGAGAGTCCTAGAAACCCCCTGAGCTACGCAACTGTTCGAGGAATAGGCCACTTCAACACTGCTGTAATCTTGGCCGGATCCACCTCCACTCCTTTGGTAGAAATAATATGCCCAAGGTACTCCACTTTAGTTTTTTCGAAAGAGCACTTTGAGAATTTTGCAAACAATCGGTGTAACTCCATTACGCACAGGACACTCTCCACATGATTTAAGTGTTGTTGCCATGTAGCACTGTAAACCAGAATGTCGTAAAAAAAAAAAAGAGTACAAACTTCCTCAAGAAGGGCTGAAATACCATGTTCATCAAAGATTGAAATGTTGCTGGGGCATTTGAAAGACCAAATGGCATCACCAGCCATTCATAGAGACCTTGGTGAGTGCGAAATGCAGTTTTTGCTCTGTCATCCGGATGCATAAGTATCTGATAGTACCCAGAGCATAAATCTAACTTGGTTTAAAATACTGAGCCACCCAATTCATCCAATAATTCGTCCACAATAGGCATTGGAAAAGAATCTTTCACTGTTACTGCATTCAAGGCTCTATAGTCCACGCAGAACCTCCACGTGCCATCCTTCTTTTTTACCAGAATTACAGGAGCCGAGAGAGGACTGCTGCTGGGTTGTATGAGACCCTTTTCCAGCAACTCATACACCATTTTCTCAATCTCAGTTTTCTGACTGAAGGGATATCTATAGGGCCTGACCTTCACTGGTCCCTCCCCTTCCTTCAAGACAATGTGGTGTTCATGGCCCTAGTGTGGTGGGAGGCCTCGAGGTTTTCAAATAAATGGTTGTACCTCTCAATCATTGTTTTCATATCAAGATCTATCTGGTCCTCAAATTCTTCTTGACTGCCTTCTTGCTTCTAACTTACTACACTCATCTACAGCATATAGCATTCTATAATAGCATCAGTATGTACCATTTATTGCAAGTGATTGTACCCAGCTTGTCTTACTTAAGCTTAAGTTATTCCCCTGAGGGTAATGAAATCCCCATTTGGATCATAAAACTTGATGTAGGATTCCTCGATCGTATAATTAGCAATATGTGGCCCCAAAGTTGTGAGCCAAGATACCCCAATCACCAAATCAGACCTCGTTATTGCCAAAACATATGCTGGGAACTCTAATGCATGACCTTGGATTCGCACTCCCAAGTGTCTGATCAAGCCTTCGCCTCTCATAGCATTCCCGTCTCCTACCATCACTTTCACATGCTTCGTTCTTTCCACAGGTAGTCCCAAATGTTGAGCTACCCGTGGGTGTATAAAACTATCAGAGCTTCCGCCATCTAGCAATATCTGCACCTCAGTACCATTTATGGAACCAATAAAACGGATTATGGCCTTTCCAGGAGTACCATGATAAGCTTGTAAAGATAGATGATGGATAGTTGCCCCCTCCTCATCCTCTTTAATAACAGCTTCCGCAGGTTGTATTAATACTGTCGTGGCTGCCCCTTCTTCCTCACTCTCGATAAGCATATACTATTTGTTTGGGCATTGGTGACCAGGAGTAAACTTGGCATCACACGCATAACAGAGGCCCTTCTCACGCCTAATCAACATTTTCGCTGGCGTCATTTTTTTCACAGTTGTTAACGGCTTCGTGGACAGAGTCGGAAGCAGTGGGGGTAAAGAGCTTCTTGTTGCTGTATTTGACCCCTGTGAACCACTGTAGCTGCGTACCCCAGATCCAGCCACACTGGACTTTACCCTGTGCATGTTCGTTGCGTGCTCCTCAACATGATACAGCTTTGCTAACTTGATTGCCTTTTGTAGGGTTTGGGGTTGACGGGAGATGACTTCTCGCTGTATCTCCGCCTTAAGGCCACTAATAAAGCAGTCAATCAGTGCTCCTTTTGATAGCCCTTCAATGCGATTGGCTAAAGCCATGAATTGACGACAGTACTCCTCCACTGAACCGCTTTGTGTGAGTTTGAATAACTTGGGTCTGGGTTGCTCCAATAATGATGGGCCGTATTCAACCTCTATAGCTCTAGTCAATGAGGCCCAATCTTGTATGACCTTTGTTTTCTGTAGAAGTTGAAACCACAGTACCATGTCACCTTCCATGTTTATGGCAACCAATATGATACGGTGTTGATCGGGTATTTCATAATAGTCAAAATACTGCTCGGCACAAAAAATCCAATTCGTTGGGTCTTTTCCATCAAACTTTGGGAAATCCACCTTCACTTGTTTCGTATACACCGTGTGATTGCTCGTGTATAAGGCTCCAGTGTCATTCCTGGATCCTCCAGACAGCACCATCTGACTTAATCTCTCAATATTGAGATATTGCATTTTAGAATCCTTGCTCAACCCAAGTATTGTGGCATTAATCCTTTCAAGCCATGGATCTGGTGCCTTGGTGAACGCTTCAATAGCTGCTTCCAACCTATCGAATCGAGCATTGGAGTTAGCCTCCATTCTATCCAATCTGTTTCCAGTGTTAGCTTCAACTTGCTCAATCCTTTCATTCAATGTAGCCTTGGACTGTTTCATATGTTCCTGCATGCCCTTTACTTCTGCCTGTACATCTTTGAGCCGAGTTGCTTCAGCCATGGTGGCTCTCTCAACGAGAGCACCAAATTGTTATGGATTAACTCTGTCACAACGCAAATGAGTATAATTTGGATATTATTGATATATCAATGAACTAGTCATCCACAGTGTATGAATAACTATATTAACCAGATTACAATGATCATCATAATATCTAACAGCAAACAGAAATCACAGGGAAATGAAGAAAACGCAGAGAAATGTCAGGGAGAAGCAGAAATAACCACGAAGGTCCAAAAAGGAGTCAGAATGCAGAGAGAGAGAGAGAGGATCTTCACCAAAATTCTACACACCCCTGCTCCACTCCTAATGGTTTTTTATTCTCTCAGCTTCCATGATACACGTCTAACACGTGTACTTCTTCTTGGACCACCTCCTATCCCACTGGGCGTATGGACTTGGGTTTCCTCTTTGGATTGGGTCGATTTCTCCCCTGCTTGGGCTATGACAAAGGCCAACAACTCGTCAAATTTGTTGTTCTTGCATTTAAATCCCCCAGGGCCTAATGATCTCAGGAGTATGAACTGGGTAGCGATATTCAAATACAATCAGCCCAGGGACTCTCTTTAATTGTTCGGTTACGATATCCTCAACGCCTCCACGGGCTTATGCCGTAGTTTTAGATTCTACTGCAACTCGTTGATCATCTTCCTACCTCTGGCAACTGGCGTGGATGCTGAAATTAATGCGCTTAAAAGATTATCTTTCCGATTAGGGTCAAGAGGAAAAGAATCTTCTTCCACACCGGAAGAACCAAAGGCCCCATCGTGGTTTGACTTCAGAGCTTCTCCTGCTGTGGCCATCAAATCCTCGAAGCTCTAACTCTAAAATCCCAGCCTTCGCCTCATGACGTAGGACGATCGCTTCGAGCGTTTAAACTTGGTTAAGTGCTTTTGTGCACAACTAACACAGGTGGCAGCGACTGATTGGCTACCTTTACCAACTTGATCTAATTAACTTTATCTAAGTTTTGTCCTAAAATAAATAATTTTTTTTATAATTTTCTAATTGTGCAGAGGACGAATATCCTCTAGACTAATTAACAAGAGATAAGGTGAGAAGGGGCAAAAGTATGGAATGCAATATCCGTTTCTCATAATTGCTCCATTAATTGGAATGTCCTTTTTTCTTTTTAATTTATCTATAATTTATTCTTTGCATTGAGCAAGACATTAAAAACCGGACCAGTCATTGAACTAAATAGAACAGTAAATTAAGGGTCAGTGAGTTAGATTAGAATCAAACAGGCGATCAAACTAGTGAGAAATAAAAACAATAAAGAATAATTTAAATTTTTGTTAAAAACTAAATATTAATTTAACATTTTAAATCACTAATAAATAATCATACACTTACAATTTCTTTCCAATTTTTTCGCAATTTCTTTGACAAATTAAAATTATAATATCACACTGCTAAAACTAATAAATATTCATTCCAATAAAATATCAAAATAGATATATGATAACAAAAAATTCCTCCTTATAGTTATTCAATTAGGTTAATAGCATTTAAAAAATGGTTTTTCTTTCCAAAAGAGCAATTAGGTTAACCCACCAAACCGGTCAGGTTACCAGAGCTAATCGGTTTTAACCGATGTTGATTCAGGGTCACACAGGGTCATTTAATTCTAATATTGATGCTCAACCGAACCGACTACTAGGCCGATTCACCGATTTCCAGTGTGAACCAGCCGGTCTGATCCGATTTTCAATACATGGATGTTTAATGAGAAAATAGACTAACAGCCTGTTAGAACCTATGACCTGGTCAAGCCAAGCCTGTTAAAAAATAAGCACAAACCCAAGTCTTTTTGAAGGCCTGTTCGGCCTACTAGGTCATGTCTCTGAGAGATGAATTTTATGTATTTATATTAGTTGTGTGAAAAAATAGACAGTGAACTCAAGATCTAATAGGTAAGAAGATGATAGCCGGGGAGCCTTACCACTCCACCATTCCGTTTTATTAGTTGTTTGTGGTGCATTATTTACAACTCTAAACACAATTATTTAAGCTAGGAAGAAAACGTTACTCTGCCCTTGGGTTTTTCCCGTGTCTTCGACCCTGGTTCAATCGGTTCAATCCCAGGGCCAGGACCTGGCCGCTCACCGCCTCCCACCTGCCACTCTGATCTCCATCTTGCTCGACTCTCCATCTGGTCTCCATCGTTCTCACTTCTCAGTTCGTGATCGCTGGCGCCGCTCACTCTCTGGGTCCGAGCTCGGACGGTCGTGAGTCACAAGCCACTGCATCGCCAGCGTCTACTCCTCTTGCACTCCAGATCTCCTTCGAATTCATCAATCACAGTCCCAGTCTCCCATATCTATTTTGTCGGTCGTCAATAGGTAGGCTTCCTGTTCCTCGCGCTTTGCCGAGTGATGGCTACACTTTGTTTCTAAAATCTGCAAATTTTAGCTCTCCTCTTCCTCTATTTAGTGCTTTACAGTAACCTGTGGCTATGAGAGAATTTTGCTCTGTAGAATTCTTTTCAAAACGCTAACGACTGTTCAAGGTGTGGATTGAATTTCCAAAAGGGAGTATGATGATCATCGAACGCCTCGCAAATGTCAATTCTTTCATTTATGTCGATTATTCTTCTTCACCCTATCTATCTAATCTTTTACTGAAGCTTTGCTCTGAAAATTCCTTCTCAGTAGTCAATACCACTCAATCCTGATGGAATGCTGCGATAATCCAGCTTATGCCATATGCTTTGTCCAAATTAGGCTATATGTTTGTCCAAATTACGCTATATGCTTTATCCAAACCATCTTAGTTTTGTTGCTGCTGTTATTTTTTACTGACGTGATTCATACTGACCTGGAAGTTTGCTCTCATTATACGTCCTTATGATTCAAATCTAAAAATACTGTCATATGAAGTAACAGGATATTTAACTCACAAATTCATATATAAGCATGATATTGCTGATGTCTTGGGTGCGTACCACTGATAACATCCCTAGTTTAATCCTCATATTCGATTCAAACATTAAAAAACACTAGTCCTATGCCAACTAAGTCATTACTAGAAAGGATGTGAAGAGTGGCCAAAACAGTAAATGAATTATATGTCAATCGTATACAGTGCAATCATATTCTCATATACAATCACGTTCTTATATGCATATATCCCTTCAAACACACAAATGGGAAATCTCCCTTTCTGTTTAGAGTAGGGATCATAGACCATATGAAAGAAATAGTTCAGAGTATCTGCAAATAGAGAGTAGATATGCCAGTTCGTTTCATAGTGTTTTATGAATACAATGCCTTTCGCTTGTCTCTACTTTGATGCTTTATTGATGTTTAGAATATGATTATTTCTTGATTCTTCTTGTTTTCCCTTTAGTTTATTCTTGTTTTTGCAATTTTTTTCCTGTTTTTCTGGCTTTTATATCTACACTTAGTCTCCGAAAATATTCGGACGTGATACAACTTTTTGTTAATATTCAAGAAGTTTTGTGATATGATATGTGCCAGTGTTTGCTTCTGATGTAATATTACATATTATCGTTACATTACATTACATATATCCGTGGTTAATAGGTCTGTTGACTGACTTTTGTGATTTCAGTGGTTTTGTTGGCTTGAGTTCTGAGTCATAAAAGGAACACAATGACAGAGGAGGAGAAACTCCCTGTTTTTATGGACGTCTTTATAGCCGGGATGTACTATGAAAGGATGGTTTTTGAGGTACCCTTTTCGTTTTAGTAATTTTGAATTACAGTGATCGTGCACGATGCAGTTTTTATCGTTTGAATTTTGCAATTTTGACTATGAGAGCAGAAATGGAACCTAACGAATTATTTTGACCTCCCAGCTATTCTATGACATTGCCCCCTACACTGCAGAAGATTTCCGTGCGCTTTGTACAGGTAATAATCTGATTTCTTTAATATCCCCCTAGTAGAACCCTCCTGGATTGCTATTACAGTTTCACTAATTAAACAAGCCCTTAGACATGCTAACTTATTTTGATTTTTATGATTGATGATATGACTTCCCCATTTCTCATTTAATCATCTCTCTTTTCAGGAGAAAAAGGAGTCAGTCCAAATGATACGTTTTTGTGTTACGCAAATTGTTTCTTTCACAAGGTTAAGAAAGGTGGCTCCTATGTGAAGGTATGTACTGGTATGGTTTTAAGCGTATGGTTACTAAGTTGTCCATCTAATAATACTAATATGCTTTTTAATTTCCAGAACAGTTTTCTTTGCAACCTGCTTTCAAGACTATAGATTAATTGCTACTTTTCCTTTTGCAGGGAGGCGCCATAAACTACGAAACTGGTAAGTTTCCTATTGATGCAGTGACCTTAGCATGGCACACTTAACTACTTTCTAAATCTTGTAATTCGATACAATACGTTTACTCACATTTAGTCCATTTCTGTCGATGCAATTTTGAACTCTTTCTAATCACTTTACTAATTATTAAATGAAAGTAGATTCATTTTTTATGCATAGCTGGTATTTCAAGAATGGGCCATGATGCTCATTGATTGTGAGTGATGCGTCATGTCATATATTTTATATTTACATATTGATATGTTGATTTTAAGTAAATTCTGTATCCACTATTTTCAAATCATTTGGGATGTTAAACTGTAGGATTGAATTAAAGACTAGCAATTGAAGATTTTAACTAGATCATTGTTTTTTCCCAATTGAAAATGTTGTGGCCTAATATATATTTCTAAATGAGTGGTTAAATAGTCTTTCTGTTTGGAAATCCTAAGTTTAAATGGTCACTTCATTCTAGATTTAAATCTTCAATTTGTACAAGTTACTGTTTTATTGCTATGTAAATCTTCCATTGAATGATCATAATTACAATTTTGACGGCAGTTATAAGTTTCATCTGGCCGGATGCCTTGTTTGTTATAATCTTCGAAAATTGCCAATCGTCTCTTCTCCTTCCTGGATGTAATGTCTACTCTTACACCTCTACATCACATTTTTAATCATGTTGCAGGGGAAGATGTTCAAAGTGTTTTTGGTCCATATTTCTTTGGTGAGAATGCTAGATCCTAGATTCATAGTTTAAAAGTTCTCAAAATGTTCATTTCGATGAAAAGTTTCTACATTGTGATTTATTTCAGACGATGGGTCAAATAACTTGAAACATGACAAGGAAGGGCTCCTATCTATGCCCAGAAGAGACTTCAGAGATTGCCGTTCTCACTTTTTGATCACATTGAGAGCTGATGAGAGCCTTGACAGGTTAATTTATATGGTTAACTCTTGTTTTGTTTTTTCCCCCCCTTTCTCAACTAGTTGGGGTGTCAATATGAAATGCTTGATGCGCAAACATTCCATTTGTCGAAATTTCTAGTACGCTAATATATTTGGAACTTGTAGGACTCATGTGGTCACCGGGAAGCTTGTGGAAGGCATGGATACACTACGAGAAATCGGACAGACTAGTTTTGACTGGGCGGTTAGAATTGTTGATTGTGGCATGTTATATAATGGTGAGTTTTATTTTAACAATTTTAGTTCTGTTAATGATAATAATTTTGCATAACGTTAACTGAAAAATATCTGCAGCTAGGGATATTCCTCCTGGAGTGATTATTAGGCCTTTGCCGCGTGGAAAGAGGGATGGGGTCTCCTCAAAGGGCAGGGAAAGACGTGAGGGAAGGAGAAAGAGGATAAAGAACGATGATCGGGATGACTCAAAGGGCAAGGAAAGACGTGAGGGAAGGAGGAGGAGGATAAAGGGGGATGGTCGGGATGACTATTGAGATGACTATTGAGGCCAATGTAAATGGATATTATATTATGTTTATTTTGAAAAAGAATGGAATTCTGAATTTTAAAGTAAAATTTTATTAATTAGTAATTATTAGTAATTAGTAATATCCCTTATAAAAGTAAAATTACTTGGTATTATTGAGGTACTGCCTATTTGCTATTTGCTTAATTAAGAACAAATTTCTTTTTTCGAAATTTGATACTTTATGTTCTTGTTTAAATCAGGGTAATATTTGCTATTTTCGAAATGTTTATTTTGATATTCTTGTAAATTACTTTCTTAGGTTTTGAAGCTTTGTAGTAAATTCCTCTAAATTTTTGCGTTTATAAAAATAATTTTCGCACTAATAGTTTGTATTTTATTCATTTGTGTTGGACTTTAATATATGCATAAATTAATACTCCTTTCAGTCCATAATGTAAGATTTAATTTGAGAGTTAATGTTAATCATATATATAAGATCTATTTAACATGTTTACCAATTTTTTGAAATTAACTTTATTGATATTCTCTCAACAATAAGTAAATAGAAGAGAGATGAAGAGAATTAAGAAAGACGATTAAGGCATTTTAGAAAAAAACCATATAATTTAATTAACATGTTCAAATTAGTTAATTAGGTTTTACATTAAGAATTAGATTTGAGGACTACAAAATTACTAGTAGAAGAGTTATTTGCACAAAGAACACTTTAAAATAATTTTCATATGTGTCCAATATCTTAAAATATTTTATAATGTAATTTTCTCTTAAATGTTTTTTTTGAGTTAATTTTTTATGACTCTTTTTTTTTAATAAATGCCAGAGTTTAAGGGGATCTATGATAAAGTTTCAAGACCTAAGAAAGTTATTTATACAAAACAAAGTTGAGGGTGTTATTGCTGCTGCTGCTGTTTTATTATTATTATTATTAGAAAATAAGATTTGACTTAGAATTGGCCAATGTGAATGTGTGGTAATAGGCTATAAAAATAAAATGCCGCCGCGATGCTACTCTCCCTTGTGACTTGTCAGCGTTGGCTCCACCGAACGGACAGGCAGTGGAATAAGAGGTAGAGAGGAAAAGCTGAACCCCAATAAATTACAGTGTACACAAAATACCGATAACTTTTAAAAATAAGCTATGACGCTTTTCAGATATTGTGCAACGGCCTGATTTTTATTTTTAATATTAAAAAATTATTAAAAATAATGCAAAAAAATTATAAAAATTGATAATTACTTAAATTAAATTAAAAAATTAATATAAAAACTTATAAAAAATTATTATTAAAATTAAATTAAATTTGAAATAAAAAGACACCCCAGCTTTTTGGAAGGGTATTTATAAAATAGAATAGGAGAAGGGGCACCCCACGTAGGCAGGCAAAAGGAAATTCAATGTGAGGGTACCAAATACATATTTTTAATCAAATTTTCTTTAAAAATGTTTCTTATATATTTTTAGCTTTAATTTGGTAGTATTATTATAATATTTAGAGAAAATTTTATGATTTAAGTATGACGTAAGTAATGAGTTTTGACAATATATGATCATAAAAATTTAAAAATAAATTATTAATAAATTTTAATTAGTTTAGATTAGTTCATTGGTGGTTTTGAGAATTTTAAATTAAAATTTTAATTATAAAAATTTATTATTCAAGACATATAAAATATTTATACTGATTAAATTTAAGTAAAGTAATTTATTTGAGCTATTTAATACATTATTAAGGTTTTCATTGATTTAAATGTTGCATAGGTTAAAAATATATTGAAATTTTTTTAAAACTTAAGACTTAAATTATAAATTTAAAATTTTACGAAATCAAATAAAATCAAGGTTTATTTATAATTCAAAGGAATTGTTTGCGTTGAGCAAATTTTAAATTAGATTAGGATAAAATTTGAGCTTTTAATGTGAAATATTTAGAATTTTGGGTAATAAATATATATTTATTTAATATATTAAATTTAAATCTTGTTATATGAAAACTTTTTATTCCCAAATAATATTGTATAATCTATAAATAGTTAGATCTGTGAGAGTTAATATGTTTATATAAATTTAGTTTAGAGGGTAGTATTAGAATTTTAGAGTAGGTGTAGAATATTTTTAAGTTATATATTAATAAATATTTATGTGCGATTTTGTAGTCATTTGTTGAGAATTTTAGAGTAATCATTAGGGCTATTTGTAAGCTCAAGAGTAGAAAGTAGCTCTAAATTCTCTCATGTACATGTAAATAGTGTGTAATTATATTATTGTGGATAAATACTTTTTGATCCACTTAAATTATACTAAATTATATGTGTGTGTATATTGAGTTTTCAAATAAATGGAGTTTTAATAAATTTACTTTTATTCAAGATTATTTCTATAAATTGTTATTAATATTTGAATATTTTAATTAAATTTTAATATAATGAGTAATTGTACCAAAATTTTATTATTCTGTTATTTAGAATAGTAATACATTTTCGGATATATTTTTGATACAACACTATCCGCATATGACATATACATTATTGGGCTAAGGATAGAAGGAGATATGCATGGATATATAATTACCACATGGTATGTTATTACTCCGTGCACAATAGATGACACTTATTAGGGTTTCTTGTTCCATGTTTTCCTTTGGCAAGGAATTTATTGGAACTGCGAGACACACAGCACCTCCTTAGTTTTAATTTTTAAAGGAGGGGAGCCATATATGAACTTGAACTATATATCTTTGGCGAGATATATCTCAAGTATTGGTGAGCTTGGAATAATCTAGTAAATGGATTGGTTTCTTTTAAACTGTGTTAGCCTATAGCTTTAATTAGTAGTATGAGGATGGACGATGATATAAAGAAGACTACATATTACATTATTTTTAGATACACTGAAAATTGAGATTGATATATTGTTGAATTAAAAGTGAAATTGAATTGAATGTAAAATCGGTGATATCCACACACAAATATATATACACATATAATTGAATTTTTATTAATCGTATATGGTTTGCCTGTGCATGTTAATTTTATTAGTTACTGAGACATTAAATTTCATCACTTATATTAACAACTTTAGGTGAGGGATCTAGTAAGAATAAAGGGAAGGCATTGATAGAGTGAGCCATGAAGACTTATGTACTCCTTAAGCATATGTTATGTGATATTTTATTTTTCATGACTATAAGAGTTTAATATTTTATTTTAGTTAAATCATCTCAAGGATTTGTTTGGAGAAATACTTATGGATTATTGAAGTATTTTTATTTAGTATATATGAGATTGGTATCAAATCTATAACGTTTCATAGATTTTTATTTGACTTTTGTGTGAAATATTTTTTTCCAAAAATTTTGAAGAAAAATTTCTCGAGGTCATGAAAATTTAGATATAATAACATGTGTACTTCCTTTTATTTTAGATTGATGGTTATTTTAGTAACATTATTTAGTTTACATAGTGTCCTTATGCTATCCTACATAGGAGAGAATGGTGACCACTCAAAGGACTAACTCTACCCTTGTTTCATATCAAGATGCTCCTTCTTGCCAAGATAATAATGCTATTTTTTTTTTTGAGAGTTACAAGATTATGAGCACTGATCAGAGAGTAAAGAGACACGAGAATGAAGTGGTGGCAATCAAAGGTTAGGGTAAGAGCCACCAAGAGGAAAATGGTCATGTTGATGATAAAGCTCTTAGTGACATCAATAGTTGATACCCTTAGAGGCACTGAATTAAAAGGTAATAGCAGTGTACATTCACAACATAGCCTCATATGCATCACCCTTCTCTAGGAAAGTTTTAGAAAGTTTGATCCTCTTAAGTTTGAGGGCAAGCTGAATCCATCTGAAGCTGAAGAATAGATCGATAGGTTGGAGACTATATTCAGAATAGTAGTTTGCACCTCATAGGAAAAAGTGCAAGTCGCTAAGCAACTATTACAAAAAGGAGCAAGGAAGTGGTGGGGCAATATTAAAACTTTTGAGAGTGTAGAGATAACTTGGGAGAAGTTCAAAGAGAACTTCTTCTAACACTATTTCCCTAATGCTTTTAGAGCTGACTAGGAAGCAGAATTTTATGCCTTCAAGCAAGAAAATTTGAACGAGAAAGACTTTATTGCACAATTCCTTGTGTTAGTCAAATATACTGTTTATCCTCAGATACAACATAACTCAAAGTGAATGGTTGATAGGCTACTGAGAAAGGCTAGACCAGAGTTAAGAACAGCTTTAGCACCCTCTAAGATTGATGATTTTGAAAAAATGTGTACTAAATTGTACATCATTGGTAGAAGAATGAGACAGAAAGAAACTGAGAAGAGGAAGGACTCTTACACTAGATCTGTCCCACTCATGAGACTTATGAAGAAAATCAGTAAGAAGAGTACTCATAGACTCAATAGCTTAAAGAAGCGGTTTAATCAGCCCTCAGAAAATCCATTTGGTGGGCCTTTGAGGAATCAATTTAGTGGACCCTTAAAGAGTCAGCTTCATAGATCTCCGAGGAGTTAGATCAATAGGGGACATAACTCCTATAGGGGCTCTACAACTCCTATCAC
The DNA here is from genome assembly GCF_004799145.2 of Neltuma alba. NCBI lineage: Eukaryota > Viridiplantae > Streptophyta > Magnoliopsida > Fabales > Fabaceae > Neltuma > Neltuma alba. The sequence goes on along the minus strand of NW_021634486.1, from coordinate 9,658 downwards.
TAGCACTGCCAATGGTTAAAAGTTTGCCAAGTATGGGAAGGTGCATTAAAGAAGTTGCATAATTTGCTACAAGTGTGGAAAACCAGGTTACCTTTTTAGATTATGTAAGGATAGCTCATGGAGTACCAATGATACAAGTACTATAGTCCTAGGAAGAGTGTTCATGCTATCTCAACAAGAGGTTGACGCTGCCCTTACTTTGACTAAAGGTATTCTCAAATTTCAAGGCTTTGAAACTAAAGCTTTATTTGATCATGGTGTAACACACTAATTTGTATCTAATGGTTATGTCTCATTTAAATATGTATGCGTTTGAATTGCTATGTGATGTGATTATTTCTATACTAGTGAGAGTCTTCGTGAAAACATATAAGACTTGCTTGAATTGTATGATTGCATACAAGGGTAGGACTTCTACTATAGACTTTATTTGTCTATCCTTAAAGAGTATTGATCTCATTGTAGGAATGGATTGGTTGTTAGCAAATGATGCCATTCTAGATTATAGAAGGAAGACCATTTCTTTGTTGGTCTCCTCAGCAAGTTCTAATGGGCTACAATTATTGTCTTTAGTGCAAGTTGAAAAGTGTATTCAAAACAATGAAAAAAAAATCAGTTCGGACTAGCCGATTTAATCGGTGAACAAGTTAGTAGACCAGTTCAGTTTGGATACTAAACCAGGAGGGAGTTGAACCGATAGAGAACCAGTCAAACCAGTGTGAATAAGTGAAAACCGGTAAAAACCGGTGTGAACCGATAATAAACCGGTTTAAATAATTAGGTTGTTATTAGTCCTATTTTTTTCTCATGCAGCTTTTAATATATCATCCTCTATAGATTTAAATAAATTTTAATGCTAATTTTAGTATCAATGATTATTAATTTTAATCAATGATGAACCATAAAAATCAAAATTCTTAATGTTGTTATACTTTGTTATTGTTACAATCAAATTATTGTCATATTTTCTTATATTTTGTTATTAGTGATTGTTAATATTGTTATTTTTAATTAAATTATATTATTCTAATATGATCGGTTGGACCCCGAGTTGACCCCAATCCGAACAACTGACCCTTGAACTACTATCTCAACCGGTTTAGTATCCGGTCCGGTTTTTTGTTTCTTGATTCAAAAGGGTTATTGAGCCTATATGGTTTTCTTCTTTGTTCAGGTAGAAGTTGAAAAAGGAGTAGATAAGATTACAGTGGTGAGTGTATTCCTAAATGTGTTCCTAAAGGAAATTACATGTTTGCCTCCAGAAAAACAAGTGGAGTTCTCTATTGATCTCATATTAGGAATAGAGCCTATCTTCAAAGCTCCTTATCGAATGTGTCACATCTTGAGAAATTTTACTTTGACATAAGGAGTAAAAATTAGAATGAGGGCCAATATAAAAAGTAGATAGATGGGCGATGTAACATCCCAAAATTTGGAACCCTAGTAATGGGAGTGTGCAAAATGAGATATGATTGATAAGCATAAGGTATGAGTAAAGCATGAAAACCCAAAATGGGACGAAACCAACTTCATCGGGTCCCTAGGGACAAAACGGTAATTTTGGAAAAAGTTTCCAAAAATTACCTAAAAATAGAAAAAAATGAAATTAGAGGTTTTTGAGTCACACATGATGTTTTGGGAGTGAGAATAGCCCAAAATAAATTTTGGTGAAAATTCCCAAAAAAAAATAATTATTTTTGGGAAAATAGGAAAAAATAAAGGGAAATTAAAGTGATAAAATTATTTTAATTACCTAAGGACTCCAAAAATCCAAGGAAAAATATGGATACACTCCCTAGGAATATATATGAATTTATAAAATTATTTCCAAGCATTGGAAATACAGGAAATAATTTATGGGGAATTTATTTCTGAATTCCTATCGGTAAGGACCCGATTTCGGAGAAAATGTGAAATAAATATCTAGAGATCTTGAAAAATTCCAAAAACTTCCAGATCACACTCTTGGAATAAATATGGAATTATCATGAAAAGAAATATAATTTTTGAAGCCCTTAGCTATTTTTCCTAGTAGAGGGCAAGAAATCGGGTATTATGTGACCAAATGAATTTTTAAATTACCCTAACTAATTCCATTACTTCCTAACCAGTTTTTAACATTTAGTTAGCATCCAACAAGGCCCAAATTCGTGCTCACCATGATCAGAACAGCTGGCTTGTGTGCTGGGCAAATTTTCAACCATTGGATCAACTTTCTTGGAAAGTGAGTCAAAGAATGTGTGGCTAGGATTGGTTCTTCATTTTGGCCGACCTTAGCACTTAATTTGGGGCAGAAATAGCTGCCCAAGGGCAGGTTTTTGGGCAGCAAATGAGCTCTATAAATAGCCCCACAAGCCATTCAAAATTCAGACAGAAATGGGACAATAGAGGGGAGGTTCTGCACAATTTTCTTCTTGGCTTCCAAACACTCCTCAAAGCACCTCCAATCCAAGGTTAATCATCAAGCTTTAATCCAAGACTCTTTGAGGTATGTTTAGGCTTTAATTTGATGCTTTTTCCATGGTCAAACCGTGACTTATTTGAGGGGGAAGTGCTATTTCAATTCTGTTGTGCTGGAAGTGCTAGGAAAGGATAGCAAATTGAGTAGGAGTTGTGTTGTTGATGTTTGGTGCGTTTTGAATGGGTTATGGAAAAAAATTACCCTATGAACTATGACTTTTCAGTTCAGCCAACTCAAGAACTCAAGGGTAGGAATTGTTTCAATAAGTTTTAATGGTTCCAATGGACTTAAAATGTGATGGTATGTAAGATTATGCTAAGGAAGTATGTTCAAATTCATTGGAATCAAATATGAAAATTTATGAACCTAAGAGGAAGTGTTCAGCCATCTTGAATATATGGACTTATGATTAGATTTTGAAAGTTTTGATGCTTCCATTGAACTCCTTGGGCGTTTTTGTGTAGGGTTATGTGGAGGAATTGAATTTGGAAGCATTAAAAATCAAAGTTGGAAATTTTGACATTTTTCCTTATGAAATTCGTTTCTGTTTAGACCAGAACTTAAGGAAGGAATTTGATTTTGTAAAATTTGATTTGATATTTGAATTCTACATGGAAAACCATGTAGGAATGGCCAAGGAGGTTTCTTGAATCAAAAGGAAAACAATTAGGCCAAAAATCCCAAGAAAGAAGGGTTTAATGTTTAAGTAATAGGGAATGTGTTTGAATAATTGTTGAATGATTGGCCTTGGTGTTGGTTTGATAGGTACCTTGCCAAATCCTCAAGAAAACATCTTGAACTTAAAGGAAATCAAGGACCAAGTACCAAAAGGTAGCATTGAATTACACTTTGATTGTTTTCTTGCTTACATTGATGTGTTAATGTGAATGTGTGCAATGTATGCCATGATGTGACTAAGCTTTATTGCAAATGTTGATTGCAATGTTTGAATTATGTTGCCTTGGCATTATGTCCATTGAATATGTGTATGATAGCTTACTTTCCATGGCATAAAAGCATGAACATATGAACAAGATATCTGTACATAAGCATTGCACGTAGTGTTTGCAGGAATGCATGATAATTGTCCCGGAGACCTAATGAACAATTAATGTACCCTAGTGTAAATTTTTGGAACTTGTTATGTAATATTATGACTTTAGAAATGTTTGTTGGATAATAGCTCCTAAGGGGAGCCAAGCATGTATGTCTATGTTTAAACATGTGAAAGCATAGTAGAATGTATGTTCAAGCTTGTATTAAGCCTCAAATAATTAAGGATGGGTAAAAGGTTATGAAAGAGTCATTACAAAGGTAATTAGGGGATAACCTTTGACTAAAAAGGACCAAGCTTGGTGCATACGAAATAAATAGCAAATATTTGAATCTGGATTTGAAATTTGGCAGACTAATAGATCACATTTTTATCTTTAAATCAAGTGGTAGATCATTAAATTTGAAATTTTGTAGAAAGAGTTATGCCCTTTCGAAGTTGGATAAAAGTACTGGAAATTTCAGAATTTACCAAATGAACAGTACATAATTGCATGGAAATTGGTATTGATCTGTGAGAAGTTAACACCTGTGGATATTTTCCTAGGTAGAGCATTTCATAAGCTTCACGTGAGACTTGGAACCACTCTGTTTTGATTTTTCTACAATTAGTTATGATTTTTCAAAGTTGACCCGATTTTTAGGGGTTACATGAATAGTAACCGAAATCAAAATTTTAAATCTTGGTTTTTACCTACTTTGAGCATGGTGTAATGATTCCAAATGGTTCTAAAGGATATATAATGGGGTTTAAAATGAAGGTGTGACAGGCGAAACAACTTTTGATGTAAAACCTATACAGGGTCCTAACCAGCATTTTTGAAATTATCGATCCAAAAAGGGCAAAATGAGAAATTGTAAGAAAAATTCTAGAAAGTTCCCAAAAAATGATAAAAAGGTGAATTAGATATTTTGGAACCTCAATTGAGACCTAGAAAGTGAAAATGGTGTGAAAATAACTTGTTATGAAATTTCCCATAAATGGAGATTTTTCAGAAAAATAGTGAAAAATTAGAGGAAAATAATTATTTTAAATAATTAGAGGCCTCAATAATTCTAAGAAAAATATGAAATAATTATATAAATATTTTTTTGGATTTAAAAAATTGGTTTTGGGCCTTGGAAGCACAAGAATTAATTTCAGAGAATTTATTTCCCTCAATTTTATGATAAAGGGCCTATTTGAGAAAAATTTCAAAATAAATAGTTAGAGGTGAAGAAAAATTATGAAAATTTTCATAATGTATTATTATATTAAAATAGGATTTTTCATGAAGAGAAATACATTTTTGGAAGCCTAGAAAAATTATTAAAAGTTACGGGTGAATAGTAACCGATAAATTTTGGTATTGTTTGGAATTAATATTTTATTGTTGGTCTAAATTCTTGAGACTTTCCAGATCATGAGTGGGCCCCACATGACCCAAGAGAGGCCCAAAAATTCTTGCAAACCTGGCCCAATGATTAAAATGGATTTAAGCCCAATTTCAGTCAAAATATCAGTAGGAATGTTCTAGAGACTGGACACTTGGCATGATCTAAAAATTAAAGGGTTGGATGGCAGCCACATGGCTATTTTTGCTAACTAAATTTTGGCCATTGATGAGGGGAAGAGATGAGATTTTTTTTTTGTCTACAAATTTGAAATAATTTGGCCAAAATAGAGAAGCTAAGGGGAGGTGCTGCCAAACTAAATTCTTGACCTTGGAAGAGAGCCTCCAACTGTGCAAATTGAGGAGGAAGTGTCCAGATTTGATCAAGGATTAGTTAAGGCAAGTTTGAGCTTTGTTTTGGTTAAGTTTAAAGCTTGCTTTGGTTGGAAATTCAAGTTGTAATCTCAAGTTAAAATGCTATCTAATTTCAATTGACATGAAGAATGGTTAGGGAAGGACAGAAACCATGATTTGAGGCTTGAAATTTCATATTTAATTGATGTTTGGATTAAATTTTGGGAAGAAAACCAAGTTAGGGCTTTCCAGCATACTATTCAGCCAATGTAAGATGAAAGGGAAGGAATGTGATTTTGTAAAATTTGATTTGATATTTGAATTCTACATAAACAATTATGTAGGAATGGGTCAAAAGATTGATAGAAACAAAGGAGAAGTAATTATGTCAAAAATCAAGAAAAAAGGAGCTTAATTAGGCTTAATGTCAAGCATTAGAGTTTATGCTTGAATTATTGATAAATTAGAATGTGTTTATGTATCAATTGATAGGCTTTGAGGAGAAGAATCAAGGAGGACATTGACCCCTTGAAGAGGCCGAATTATATTAAGTGAACAAGGTAGCATTGAATCTAATTTGATTGTTTTCTTGCTTACTTAATGTATATGTGTTGCTTGCTTTATTTTTCTATGAATTGATTGATTGATATTATGGTATGGAATGCTCTTGATATTTGATATGCTTTGGCCAAATGTACATTGATATGAAATGTGAAATGTACTAATTTCCTTAATGGAATAACGTGCTGTTCATGGAATTAGAATTGATTATATTGTATTGTGACATGTCACATTTTGTAAGGCATGATTAACATGATAATTAGGATTCATTACTATTGAGATTTCTATGAAATCTCACTACCCTCAATGTATAAACACTAATAGGAATCCCAGGTGGTGTTACCAAGGGCAAGGAAAAAGGAAAGGGATTCACTTAGAGGATGAGGAAGTTGTGGTTATTGAAATGATGTTTTGTAGTTATATACATTGGTATGTATTATTATATATGTATAGATTATATTGAAATATGTATCAATGACAAGGATGCTATACATTTGAACAATTGGTCAAGGAATCATGGTTAAGAATATGTTGTATGATTGGAAAAGCTAGATGAACGGAAAAAGAAAGGAACAACAAGAATTGTATGGAATAAGGATAAAAATTGACTTTTTGGGAGAGAAGTTTGACTAATGTTAATTTGAACAATTGAATGATTCTGGATTTGAAATTTGACATGCTTATAGATATCATTTTTATCTTTAAAATAAGTGGTAATTTATTGAATTTGGAGTTTTGAGATAAGAGTTATGCCCTTTCAAAATTAGGCTAAAATACTAGAAAATTGAAAATTTATCATATGAATAGTGTAACTTGATGAATTTTCTGTCCCTATTTCGTGTAGACATGATGCCAATGAATATTTTTTCCTTATACAACTCATGGCAAGCTTCAAATAGAAATTGAAACTACCATATTTTGATTTTTCAACAATTGGTTATGAATTTTCAAAGTTGGCAAAAATTTCAGTGAATGGTGAATAGTAACTCAAAACCAAACTTGAGAATTTGAAAATTTTCTATTCCAAATGGTTTCGAATGGTTCCAATTGTTATATAATGAGATAATAAAGGAAGTGTGATAGGATGTCTCCATTCGAGTTAGTAGGGTTGAAGGAAACAAATTGAGGAGTTGCTACAAAAGGGCTTCATTAGGCCGACTGTATCCTCTTGAGATTTGCCTGTGCTCTTTGTGAAGAAGAAGAATGGGAGTATAAGATTATGTATTGATTATCGCCAATTGAATAAGGCAACCATAAAGAACAAATATCCTTGTTCCAGGATCAATGATCTACTTGACTAGTTAACTGAAGTATCAATATTCTCTAAGATTGACTTAAGGATATGTTATCACTAGTTAAGGGTAAATAAGGATATCCCAAAAACTACATTTAGAACAAGATATAGCCACTATGAATTCCTTGTTTTGCCTTTGGGCTAACCAATGCCCTACCTGCCTTTATGGACTACATAAACAGAATTATTTGACTTGGATAAATTTGTGGTGATCTTTATTGATGATATCCTTATTTAATCTAAGAATGAGAAAGAGTATAAAGGACATCTTAGAGTTGTGCTGCAAGTATTAAGAGAACATAAACTCTATGCAAAATTTTCAAAGTATGAGTTTTGGCTCAAAGAAATAAAATTCTTGGGTCATGTTATATCAACTAAAGGAGTGCCAGTGGACCTTAGTAAGATTATTATAGTGTTGAAGTGGGACAAGCCATAAAGTGTCACAAAAATCATAAGCTTTTTGGGATTGGCAGGCTACTATAGGAGATTTATTAAATGCTTTTTCATAGATAGCCATGCCATTAACGAGACTAACTAAGAAGGACTAGCCATTTGTTTGGAGTAAGAAATGTGAGACAACCTTTCAAAATTTGAAGACCAAATTAACCACCATACAAGTACTTGTGTTTCCAGACCCTATACAAGCTTTCACATTATATGCTGATGCCTTTCAGAAGTGTCTTGGGTGTGTATTAATACATAATGACAAGGTAGTTGCTTATACCTCCCGACAATTGAGGTTGCATGAGGAAAACTATTCTGCTCATGACTTGGAATTAGCAGCATTAGTGTTTGCATTGAAGATTTGAAAGCAGTATCTCTATGGTTTGTTATTTGAGATTTTTAACGACCATAAGAGTTTGAAGTACTTGTTTGATAAAAAGAGCTTTGCATGAAACAAAGAAGGTAGATGAAGTTCCTTAAGAATTATGGTTATGAGCTTAAGTATCACCTAGGGAAGGCAAACATTGTAGCAGATGCCTTAAGTAGAAAGTTAATCGATGCAGAACTGTTGATGGTTGAGGAGTGAAATCTATTGCAAGATGTATAAAGTACACCTATTAATATAATATATGGATTAATCACTACCATAAAAGCTCGAACCAATTGAAAGTATAAATTAGAAGAAAATTAAAATTTCTTAGTTAGAGGATTAGAGGATGTTTTATTAGGAGTTAAGGAGGAAGTTGAACAAGATAAACAATCAAAATTCAATATTAGTGAAGGGATACTAAGTATAAAGTAATGATATGTCTCCCTAGTGATAAAGAATTAAAGAAAACTACTATTTGATGAAGCTCAGAGGAGCAGATACACTATCCACCTTTGAGTGACCAAGATATACCAAAACCTAAAGCAAAATTGGTGCTGGCTTGGTATGAAGAAAGATGTAAATGAGTGTAGCTCTCATTGCCTAATTTTTCAAAGGGTCAAAATTGAACACAAGAAGGCCCTAAGCTTATTACAGAATCTAGAGATTCCAGAATGAAAGTGGGATAGTATCCCAATGAATTTTATCATAGGTCTTCCTAGAACTCAATCTAGGCATGACGCTATTTAGGTAATTGTTGATAGATTAATTAAACTAGCTCATTTTTCTAGCTATCAATACGAATTATTCTCTTTGAAAAGGTAGCATAGATCTATATGGAAGAGATCATTACGTTATATGGAACACCAAAGAGTATTATATTAGATCGAAATCCATGATTTACTTTGAGGTTTTGGAGATCATTACAAGGTGCCATAGGGACACAATTGAGATTTAGCATTGCCTACCAACCCCAAGCTGATAGACATATTGAGAGAACTATTTAGACCCTTAAGGACATGTTAAGCTCTTGTGCAATTAGATTGACAAAAATTGGTGGTGATCCACTTCTCTTAAGTAGAGTTTGTCTATAATAATGGTTTCCACTCAGTATTTAGATGGCATCTTATGAGGCAGTATATGGAAGAAGAGTGTAGATCTCTACTTAATTAGATAGAATTGAGTTAGAGAAGTTTGATAGGTCCAGATTTGGTGGATCACACAACTTAGAAAATTAAGATGATACAGTAGAACTGAAAATGCTATAACCAAAGCAGACGGAAGAAGAGTTATGTAGATAGTTGAAGGTGGCCACTGGAATTCATGATCAGAGACCAGGTATTCTAAGAGTCACATCGATAACTAGGATTGGCATATCAATCGAGCAAAGAAACTCACTCCTTCATTGTCCATTGTTTTTGAATCTAGGAGAGAGTGGGGCCAATGCTTATAGAGTTGCTCTACCTTCATAACTAGCGAACATTCATAAATTATTGCATATATCACAACTCAAGAAGGACTGCCAAGATCCATTTCATGTGATCGAGCCTGAAGAGATTGAGTTACAAGAGAATCTTACTTTCAAAGCTGAGCCTAAACGTGTCATAGCTGTTAATTTTAATAGAGAAATGACGGAAGTAGGTTTGACTAATGGCCAATAAATGTTGTAGGAATAGAGACAGAATAGCTTTTGAATTGAGATAGATCAAGGACTGGACTGTCATTTTTAAAATATTCGGTCAATATTAAAC